>NC_057807.1:7898294-8044327 GCF_018294505.1 Triticum aestivum
TCCTCCTTTCCTTTTCTCTCCGGCAAAAAAGGAAGGAGGGAGGCCGAATTGGAGGAGACCCCCAAATAGGATTCTCCTTCTTGGGGCACCCCCTTTCTGCTCCCCTCCCCCTCCCACCTATATATACATGGAGAGGGGGCGCCTAGAACACACAACAACAATCATTAGCCGTGTGCGGCGCCCCCCTCCACAGTTTACAATCCCGGTCATATTCTCGCGATGCTTACGCGAAGCCCTACGCGGATCACTTCACCATCACCGTCACCACGCTGTCGTGTTGATGGAACTCATCTACTTACTCGACACCTTGCTGGATCAAGAAGGCGAGGGACGCCATCGCGTTGAACGTGTGCAGAACTTGGAGGTGCCATACGTTCGGTACTTGATCGGTCGTAGTTAGAAGAAGTTCGACTACATCAACCGCGTTGTCAAACGCTTCCGCTTTCGGTCTACGAGGATACGTAGACACACTCTCCCTTCTCGTTGCTATGCATCTTCCAGATAGATCTTGCATGACCGTAGGAAATTTTTAAAGTTGTATGCTACGTTTCCCTATAAGATAGACATGGATAGTAGAAGTGGACACAACATCATCTATGTCGACTCTCTTGACCGGATGCCCGTACCCAGGTCCCAAGTCAAGCCATGCGGTGCACCCTTCTCGGGAGCCATCCCGGGCTACTCGACTAGACCCTTGTACAGATTGACCTGCCTGTCGTATTTGGCACCCGAAAACCACAGGTTGGAAGTCTTTCTCTTCGAGGTTATTGACCCGGAGAGCCCCATTCGCCATCCTTGTTAGGCCCAACTGCGCCCGACTTGTGGCAGCACCGCATTGGGCCTACCACTAGTTAGAGGCGAAAACCCTTTGCACCACGACCAAGCCTTTCGTGACTCTTACCAGGTAGCATGGAGGCAACCACAACATAAGAAATCCATGGACCTCGGCACTGGAGATGGCCGCTATGAAGGAACGGCTCAAGGAAGGAAGCAAACAGTCGTCTTCGAAAAATGCTCGGGGGATCTTCCTCCCATAAGAACTCCTTGCAAACATGCAACCAGGAACCTTGAAGGGCCACGCAAGAAAAGGAACCTTGAAGGGACGCATGTCAAGCTTCTCCCTGCTAATCAAGGCTACCCATATTCCTAGTCGTCCTCTCGCTGGCCATGTCGCCCCCGCCGTAGCTCAAGGCACCACCGTGCCTGTCTGCAAGTGGCAGGGCAACGTCTCATGCATGGCGGAAATCCATCTGGCCCCGCCAGGAAGGCACGCGCGCCTGCTGCCGCCGCCGCTGCACGATCTGCCCGGACGCCGCCGGAGAAGAAGGGCAAGGTTTTGGGCGTGAAGAGCAGAAGGCTCCTACGAAAAGGACGGCGACTTCATCCTATCCCTCCGCCCCGGCAAGAGGTACCCCGACCATGCCCTTCAACGGCGTTGCTTCCACCGCAAGCGAGGTGTTCGACGAAATGGCCGGAAAGTATGCTTCTTCGAATTCTTCTACTTGCTTCGCTTTTCGCCATTGCGGTAGCTCGTGACTTCATGACACTCATTGTACCGCCGGTTCGAACGATGCCACTGCCGAGTTCGTTAACTTGTTCGACACCAGCATCGTCGACGTCGATCAAAGGCCCGATCACTGATTTCGATTACAATGAAATGGATGGTGGCGTGGATGGTCACGGTGGTGAAGATGAGGTGGAGGAGATAGACGAGGGGATGTATGACAAAGTGCAAGCAAAAAAAAGGCGCAAGATCGAAGAACTACACGCTGTTCGAAGACCAAATCTTGATCAAGGCTTGGAGTGCGTTGTCTCTTGATGCGTGCACCGGCACATCTCAAACCGCCAAGAGGTATTGGCAAAGGATCGAAGATCAATACTTCCGCAAGATGGCAAGGTATCCCAATAGGACTCCACCCACGTTTCGGTCACTCCAAGGTCGTTGGGACGTGATCAAGGCGATTTTTAGTCGTTGGGTTGCTTGCTTGGAACAAGTTTGCAATGCACCTCCAAGTGAAACCGTGGAATTTGACTATGTGAGTTCGTTTTCACGTCCCAAGTTGTGCAAATCATTTGTAGCATTTTAAGTGATTGCATCATTTGACATTGTTTTAATTGTGTAGGAAAAATTGTCCAACAAAGATACAAAGACATGTAAGCTTCCGAAGGCAAATTATTTAAACTAGACCATTGTTGGGAATTGCTAAAAGAGTGTAAGAAGTGGAAGTTGATTGAGAAAGAATCCCCACCCAAGAGAGGTTCACTTACGAACATGGATGATGATGAAGATGATGATGGCCCACGAAACTTGAACAAGCCCGATGAAGACAAGAAGACAAGGGAGAAGATCAAGAGGGAACACGAGGCATCGAGCTTGCGGGACAAGATAGATGCCACGGTGCAATCAGACGAGTCGATGTTGGCGAAGACATTGGAGGCAAAGAAAAGAGTTGGCCGAGAAGAAGGCACGAGAGAAGTAAGAGAAGTGGCAATGGCTTAAGAACGAGGGGTTGCACAAGGCGGCTATGTATTCAGGAGAGAAGAATCTTTGCCGATGAGACCAAAGCCATGGCCAAGCTTCTTGCCGAGGACAATAGGGTCATGACATTGAACCGCGATGACATGGACAACATCACCAAAGAATGGTATGATATGGCAAGGAGAGACATCTTGAAGAGAAGAATGCTAGCGGCGGCCGCTGGGTGTTTCGGTGCAGGTGATGTTTTCCCATGAGGAGTTGGAATCAGTGCCGCTGATGCTTTCAGTGCGCCCTGCGATGCTTTCGGTGACGGAGTTGAAACAAGTGCCGGTGATGGACTCGGAGGCGGCGATGGCATCAATGGCGGTGGTGCGGAGTGAAGATCATGATGATGGGTGAAAAGCGACCAAGATGATGATAGACGTGGTCGTTGCTTTTGCATGAAGTCCTTTGCGTTTATGGTAGAAAACTATGCTTTTATTTGCATGCGAACTATGTTTATTCTTCGAATTTGAACTCAATTGTCGGAATAGCTGTCAAATTGAATAATATGGGGGTTTTCGGCTTGCGGGCCGATGCGGGCGGCGGCCGGGGAGACCCTGTGTAGCCGATCTGTAAAACAACATATTCTGAAACGCGTGACATGAAAACAACATATTCTGAAACGCATGACATGAATGTCATAAACTCTTTAATACCGTTAAAAAGGGAAACCGATAGAAGTAACGAAGACATAAACAAAAAGGAAAAAACAAAGAAAAAAAGGAAACCAAGAAAACCAAATATAATGAAGGAAAAACTAAAACCAAGAAATAACATTGACACATAGGTGATTCTTATGGCACTAAACGAGCGACACATAGTTGTCACTCAGACATAGCAACCATCTACTGTGTAGAAACACAAATTCGTCGACACACTCGGGAGCAAGAGCATCGCTCACGTTGGCCGCCAACTTTCCTGTGTTGTTTCTTTTTTTGGTTTGCTTTTTGTTTAATATTTATTTGTTATCTTTATTTTTTATTTCTCATTTTTCACCCACTTTTCCCATTTATTTTTTACTTTTTAAAAGTTAATTTTCTTTTTATGTTCAGTTTCAGAAACAAAAAATTGTATTTCTGTTTCCTTTTTTAGTTTTTTCAGATATTTTCAGAAATTTAGAAAAAAATGAGAATTTCGAAAATTGTTTACTAAATTTGAAAAAGTATTCAAATCAAAAAAGGCTTTCTAAATTTAGACAAAATCTAAAGGAAAAATGCATTTCTAAAAAATTACATTCACATATTCAAAATCTCTGGAAGAATTTCAACAAATGTTCTTGTTTTTAATATTTCTTCATGCATTCAATATTTAACCAAGTTTAAATATTTGTTCAAAAAATCAAAAGATAGCTTTTTCAGATTTTTTTTTTAATTTCCAGAAAGTTACAGTTTCCATTCTTCAAAAGAATTTAGACATCGTATACGACGCATAGTGCATCCAAACGTCGACACTTCGCACAGGAAACTACGAGCGAACGACCGGGTGGCCCAGCCCATTTTGGAAACGGGTTTCCTGGACCGATATTTTTCTGGGTTTTCTATTTCTTTTCTATTTTTATTTTCCGTTTCTTCCTCTTCCCTTTTCCCTTTTCTGTTTAATTTCTTTCCTTTTTGGTTTATTTTACATTTTTTTATGAAAAAACATACGTCTTTTAAAAATATGTTCAGAAATTCAAAAAATGTTTGAGTTTAGAAAAGTTTACAGGAATTTGACAAAATGTCCCTGTATTTGAAAAAATGTTAGCAAATTTTAAATATGTTCATATTAAAAAATTATCGAGAATTGCAAAAAAGTTCGCAGTTGCAAAATTGTTCTAAAATACAAAAAATATTGAAATTTAAAAAAAAATTCAAGAACTATAAAAAATGTTCGTGGTTTCAATATTTTGTGAGATGTCGCATGGAATGTTCCATTTTTTATTTTTTGTTCACAAATTCAAAAAATGCTTGTGGTTTCAATGTTTTGTTCAGAATTTCATGAAATGTTCCATTTGAAAAATATTTATTCACAAATTTTCAAAAAATATTCAGGGTATAAAAATTTGTTTGGAATTTAGTAATTTGTTCACAACTTCAATTAATAGTTCACGTTGTACATACAAACTATTTGCAATTCGATTTTTTCGCATATGCAAAAAGAGTGTTGATGTCTAGTAAAAAAATTTAGAAATTCAAAATTGTTCACACTTTTTCAAAATATAAACTTTCAATATAAATGTGGACCTATTTGTCAGATAATGACTATGATGACTAATTCCTGTTCGATACCATGCACCAGTCCGGTTGTACATTCATGCTAAGTTCTTTTCTAAATGTGTGTTGTTCTATGCAAACAATGTTAGTCAGCTGGAGCGGCTAGAAGCACGCGGTCGCAAGCTGTTGGTCTGAGTCCTTGCATCACGCTCGCCAATCTTTTTTGCTTTCTTCTCCGTATGCGTGGCGACGCCAGTTTGACGCATCGAGCGTCCAATAGGAGCTCCCTAGTGAGTATCCCGTTACAACGAAATCGCCCTATAGACCGAACTAGCTTATCGGCCTGCGAGTGGGCTGTCCCAATCGCAGCCCCCCTGTGCGTCGGCACACTATTGGACGCACTAAGTTTTTTGCCGGTTCCTATTCGGCGCCTTATGCGCTCGATTATTTGTATTCCACAAACCGGCGCACACCCGCCGTCCGCGTTGTGCCGGCCCATTTAATTGTTTTTTTGTGTGTGAAAAACTGCACAGAAAGTGCGCGGTAGGTGATTTTGATCCTGCGACCACCTTATCCTACATGGAGCGCAGTAACAAACACAGTAACATCATCTCTTGTGAATACTAACCTCTTTCTCTCCTTTTTCTTCTTCACTTACTTTTTCTCTTTTCTTTTTTTAGTTTCACTTTTTTTCTTAAATCCGTGAAATGTTTCTCAAAATCAGTAAAGTTTCTTTTTCAAAATTATGAACTTTCTTTAGAATTGATGAACTTTTTTCAAAATCCGGTGATCTTTTTTCGATTTCGTGAACTTTTTTCGCAAAATTGACGAACAATTTCTGAATTCCTGAACCTTTTTTCAAAATCAGTGAATTGTTTTCGAATTAGTGAACTTTGTTTACAAACCGATGGACTTTATTTCAAAATCCTGAACTGCTTTCTCAAATTTGATGATTTTTTTCAAAATGAATGAACTTTTCCAAAAGAGATGAACTTTTTTTTCAAATTGGATGAACTTTTTCCAAACATCAACGAACTATTTTCAAATTATATGATCTTTTTTCAAAACAGGTGAACGTTTTTAAAATTTGATGAACTCTTTTTTTCAAATTGGATGAATTTTTCTTTCAAAAATCGACGAGCTTTTCTCAAAATCGGTGAACTTTTTTTAAAATTGTATGAACTTCTATCTAAAATGGATGAGATTTTGTTCAAATTTGATGAGATTTTTTAACATTCGTGAACTTTTTTGAAAAGCTGAATGAACTTTTTTTCAAGTACATATCTTTTTCTGAGTTCATGCACTTCTTTCAAAGTTGATGAACTGTTTTTGAATTTGCGATCTTCTTTTCAATCCATGATAGTTTTAGAATTCATGAACTTTTACCAATTTTTTTGAACTTGTAGTGAACTTTTAGTTCTTTTTTTGAATTTTCTTAGAAAGTCAAAGCTAAATGGTCAACCACTCAGAACCTTCAGATCCGGAAAAAATGGATCCGAGATCTCGCGCACATCCCCAGCCACCATCCGCCGGCGAAATACATGAATTGGCGAAATTATATGAAAAAATAAAAAACATTTATGGAAAGTGCAGTTAATTATATACAAATATTGGATTAATTTTGGAAACAAGTTAAAAACGTAGTCACTTTACGTCTTTTGTCTGAGGTAAAAAAATACACGAATTGGCGAAATTATACAAAAAATAAAAAATACATATTTAATAATGTGATGTGACTTTACACAATTACCCAGACAGTGCACTGCCCGGGCAGTTAAGTAAAGTCACATCACATTGTTAAATACGACCAAGCATGGGTTAACCGACGCGGCTATTTAAGCCGGTCGGGGCGTTCTTCCGCTTCCGAGGTGGGACTAAAATGCATGGCGCCGGCCGCCCCACCCTCATCCACCCGCTTACTTAATAGGTGGGCCCGGCGTATACATGCATGTCCATCCTATGGCCGCGTTTGTGGCCGCCTCCCCTGCAGGCACACGGGAGTTAACCGCCCGAGCCGGCGCAACAGATCCGCTGCCCTACTGCGGATGCATGCGCGCATGGTGCGAGGGGGATTCAACCCCGCGGCGCTGTCCGCCGTCTCTGAAGTCGTCGTCCGCCGTTCCCCTGCGCGTTGTCGTCCCTCCCGGCCGGCCCGATCCCATGGCACGAGGTACAACTTCTATCGCTCGTACTGTGCATCAGGAGCGGAGCTTTGGTGGGGCTAAACTAGGCCAGCACGAGCATGTAGCAGTGATTTACTCAAAGAAAAAAGAGCATGTAGCGGCGCTGCAGTATCTCCTGGCCACAGCCGGCAGCATCAGTCCGCACTCGTACTAGGTCTATTATCGGCTCGGAAAAATAGTTAGATGAAATAGTACTACACTACCCATTTAATTTTCCTACATTGCTTCGTTAGATAACCTAATTTTTGCACTCGCTTATTCTTTACATTTTGCAGACCATAACATATATTTGGCTGCCATAAACAATGGACAGCAGCCACTCACACTCAAAGAAGAATTGGTTTTTAAAGAAAAAGATATCATTATAAAAATTCAAATTAATATATACATATCTACTCACTCCATCTTCAAAAAAAGAGATCATTACTAATGCCTAATATTTAGTACTTCGAAATTTTGTGATATCTCTTTTTCTGGCCCGCCCAACTTTTTTTTTGAAGCTCCGCCACTGCTATGCATTCATCATCTTTATCATGTAACCATGTAAAGTATCTAATATTTTGTTGCTTCTATTCGTAGTGATGAACGAGTATGGAGAGATATATTGTTCCGTTGAGAAGTGGTGTTTGTTGGTCACCAAACTGAACTCTAGGCAGAAAAGACATTTTGCAAGCACTAGACTAGAAAAAATGTTGATGATTCCTACTGTGCTCATGCGAAAGTGTTTGTTGAAGTTCATTATTAAATCATATACGTTGGACGGAAAAAAGTTCATCATGCCATCAAAAAGCGGTGCAATATCATTGCGCACTGAAGATGTGTTTGACATTTTCGGACTACAGAACAAGGGCAGAGATGCCATAAAAGCGCTAGGTAAAGGGGGGTTAAAGGCGAAGGTGAAGGTGCCTAGTCGTTTTGTAGATTCCAGTACGGGTGAAATAATGATAGACCAACTGATTGAGGACATCGTTGCCAGTGGTACGTATAATGGTGATTTCTTGCGTAGAATTGTGTTGGTTCTTCTAGGCACGGTTCTTGCACCGCACTCCACGAAAGAAGTTCCTAATGCTTATTACAAGTTAGTGGAGGATGTGGAGGCCATCAAAGCATTTAATTGGAATGTGTTTACTTTACACGTTTGCGTTGAGGGCATCACAAAAACGGTATCGGATCTTACGAAATTTACTTGGCCGATCGGAAACCTTGCCCTCATGCAGGTAAATCTTACGCAACAATTTTTTATTTCCAACTATAGTTTGTCAAATAAAGATTGCTAATATAATTCATGTTCATGCAGTACTTGTTTTGGGAGAAAGTGCAGCCACTAGATGAAGAGTCATTCGATCCACTGGCTCATGAATATCCGTTGATGCTTAATTAGACAGAAGATGAGGCTGAGAAGCGTGACGCGTACGACACATCATACGGCCGGGGTAATGGGACGGTAAGTACTAATGGTTCGTACTGCATGCACTTATGGTAGTATGTAAATGTTGAGCTATTTAAATTGATTTAACGTGTCACAGATTGATGGCGTGATAAGTGAGAAGTACAGACAGACATTAATTGCTCAAGAAGGAAAAAATGCGGAGAAAGAATCTGAGCCAGAAGATATAGCAGGTCGTGCCCAAAAAAAGAAAGATAATAGAGATGAGGCTTCGTCGAGCAGGGACACTACATTAGATCAAGTGATGAAAAACATCAAAGATATGAAAAAGAAATTCGTCTTCTCCCTGAAAAATGTTCTGAGGTAATGAGTGATGTGTACTTCAATTTACATGAGATTATTCATAATGTTTGCACATAGTTAGTGCTTTCGATATGTTATTGCAGATAGTAGTCGAGAAGCTGGAGAAGAAAGGATTTGTCTTCAAGCCAAACAAGGGGTTTGGTGATGATGTTGAGTTTGTGGAGTATAGTGAAGACTGGGTGGGGAAATATGGCCCATCAGGACAGATGGCCATATTAGACCGGGTGGGGAAATATGGCCCATCAGGACAGATGGCCATATTTCCCCACCCAGTCATCACTATGCTCCACAAACTCAACATCATCACGAAACCCCTTGTTTGGCTTGAAGACAAATCCTTTCTTCTCCAGCTCCTCCACTACTATCTGCAATAACACATCAAAAGCATTAACTACATACAAACATTATGAATAATACCATTACCTCAGCACATTTTTCAGGGAGAAGATGAATTTCTTTTTCCATATCTTTGATGCTTTTCATCACTTGATCTAATGTAGTGTCCCTGCTCGACGAAGCCTCATCTCTATTATCTTTCTTTTTTGGGGCACGACCTGCTATCTTCTGGCTCAAATTCTTCCTCCGCATTTTTTCCCTTCTTGAGCAATTAATGTATGTATGTACTTCTCACTTATATCGTCATCAATCTGTGACACATTAAATCAATTTAAATAGCTCAAGAATTACATAGTACCATAAGTGCATGCAGTACGAACCATTAGTACTTACCGTCCCATTACCCCGGCCGTATGATGTGTCGTACGCGTCACGCTTCTGAGCCTCATCTTCTGTCCAATTATGCATCAACGGATATTCATGAGCCAGTGGATCGAATGCCTCTTCATCTAGTGGCTACACTTTCTCCCAAAACAAGTATTGCATGAACATGAATTATATTAGCATTCTTTATTTGACAAACTATAGTTGGAATTAAAAAATTATAGCATAAGATTTACCTGTATGAGGGCAAGGTTTCTGATCGGCCAAGTAAATTTTGTAAGATCCGATACCGCCTTTGTGATGCCCTCAACGCAAACGCGTAAAGTAAATGCATTTCAATTAAATGCTTTTATGGCCTCCACATCCTCCACTAACTTGTAATAAGCATTAGGAACTTCATTCGTGGAGTGCGGTAATCATCATCATGCGTGCCACTGGCAACGATGTCCTCAATTAGTTGGTCTATCATCATTTCACCCATACTGGAATCTACAAAACAACTAGGCACCTTCACCTTCGCCTTTAACCCCCCCTTTACCTAGCACTTTCATGGCATCTCTGCCCTTGTTCTGTAGCCCGAAAATGTCAAACACATCTTCAGTGTGCAATGATATCGCACCGTTTTTTGATTGGATGATGAACTTTTTTCTGTCCAATGCATATGATTTAATAATGAACTTCAGCAAACACTTTCGCATGAGCACACTAGGAATCATCAACATTTTTTCTAGTCTAGTGCTTGCAAAACGCTTTTTCTGCCTAGAGTTCAGTTTGGTGACCAACAAACACCACTTTCCAACGGAACAATATATCTCTACGTACGCGTTCATCACTACGAATAGAAGCAACAAAATATTAGATACTTTACATGGTTACATGATAAAGATGATGAATGCACAACAGTGGCGGAGCTCCAAAGAAAAAGTTGGGCGGGCCAGAAAAAGAGATATCACAAAATTTCGAAGTACTAAATAATAGGCATTAGTAATGATCTCTTTTTTCTTGAAGATGGAGTGAGTAGATATGTATATACTCCCTCCGTTCCTAAATATAAGATGTATTAGTTTTTCAAAAAGTCAATTGTTGTCTACATTTGACCAACTTTACAACAAAATATATAAAGATTTATAATAGTAAAGATATAAAATGTAAAAATATAGTCCAGGATGAATCTAGTGATAATGATTTGGTATTCTAGATATTGATATTTTTGTCTATAAACTTGGTCAAACTTAGAGAAGTTTGACTTTTTAGAAAAATAATACACCTTATATTGAGGAACGGAGCGAGTATTAATTTGAATTTTTGTAATGATATCTTTTTCTTTAAAAACCAATTCTTCCTTGAGTGTGAGTGGCTGATGTCCATTGCTTATGGCAACCAAATATATGTTATGGCCCGTAAAATGTAAAGAAAAAGCGAGTGCAAAAATCTGGTTATCTAACGAAGCAATGTAGGAAAATTAAATGGGTAGTGTAGTACTATTTCCATCTAACTATTTTTCCCAGCCAATAATAGACCTAGTACGAGTGCGGAGTGCTGCTGCCGGCTGTGGCCAGGAGATACTGCAGCGCTGCTACATGCTCTTTTTTCTTTGAGTAAATCGCTGCTACATGCTCGTGCTAGCCCAGTTTAGCCCCACCAAAGCTCCGCCCCTGATGCACAGTACGTGTGGTAGAAGTTGTACCTCGTGCCATGGGATCGGGCCGGCCGGGAGGGACGACAGTGCGCAGGGCAGTGGCGGAGCCAGCCAACTCAAGGAGCCGGGGCAAAGCCTGTATACAGTGCCGTTGTCCAGAATTTGCTCCTGTAATTAGTGATATTAATCATGGTTTATGTGTACTACTTAGTGGAGAATGGCCGGAGCAGCCCGGGAAGCTGTCCGGGGTCGCCAGGAGGTAGCTCCGCCCCTGGCGCAGGGGAACGGCGGACGACGACTTCAGACACGGCGGACAGCGACGTCACAGACGGCTCGCTGGGAACGGCGACGTGATGGGGGCACTGTCCGGGCGTCGGCATGAGGGGTGGCATAGGGGCAGATGGCGTCGGGTGCGTCGGCGTCACGTGGCGAGAGAGGCGTCGACGTCAGATGTCGTCGCGGCCGGCGGCGGCCGCAGATGGCGGCGGGGGCGGCGGGCGCAGATGGCTAGGTTTCGGCGGCATGGGCTGGCGATCATGGAGGCGACGTGGACTGGCGATCGTGAAGGCGGCGTGGACGGGAGATTTGACCCCAAACGTACATGCATGTATATGCAGGGCCCAGCTAATTAATTGCGTTGTTTTTTTAGAAAACATTTACGTAAAGCGCCGCCACGGATCACGCGAGCAGATCCTCCTCGGATCGCGCGAGCGTCGGCTGAAGTCATGACTCGTGGGAGGGCCACTCCCGCGCCGCCATGTCAGCGACAGGTGGGGCCAGCCGCGGGGTTGAATCCCCCTCGCACCAGTGTGCATGCAGCCGTGGTAGGGCAGCGGATCTGCTGCGCCGACTCGGGCGGTTAACTCCCGTGTGCCTGCAGGGGAGGCGGCCACCTATTAAGTATGCGGGTGGATGAGGGTGGGGCGGCCGGCGCCATGCATTTTAGTCCTACCTCAGAAGCGGAAGAACGCCCCGATCGGCTTATATAGCCGCGTCGGTTAACCTATGTGTGGTCATATTTAACAATGTGATGTGACTTTACTTAACTGCCCGGGCAGTGCACTGTCCGGGTACTGCCCGGGTAGTTGTGTAAAGTCACATCACATTATTAAATATGTTTTTTTATTTTTTCATATAATTTCGTCAATTCGTGTATTTCTTTTACCTCAGACAAAAGACGTAACACGACTACGTTTACCTGAACAATAATTATATATACACTTGTCGTTTGAGCGGAGTAACGTTGCGCTTTCTGCCGAAGCCGAGCACACGCGCTGCAGCCGTCCACTCGCTCGTGGCTCGCACGATCATCACCAAGATTTGGAAAACTGCCCATCCACTCATTCTATATATAGAAAGATTCAACTACTACAATACATTGAGTTTCCTTCAACTCGTCCAACTAATCATGTGAACCCAATGATGATGTAACATGCATTAATTTTGTTACGAGAAAATTAAAAAATTTATAACTTTCAAACCATGTGTCAGAATTATGATTTGTTTTCACTGTTGGGTTCCTCGTAACGAGCTCTTCAAAACTAGATCTCATATGAATATGTTTTGATTTTTTTCAAAGCTACTTTGATGCTAGATGAGGCATCCTTAGTGCTAAACAAGAGCAATTTTGATGCTAGATGAATTGCATCGTGTGTAGCTTTGAATTCACCTAGTATCCTACTAATAGTAGTGTGTAGTAGTTTAATATATTGTTACCATGGTTGCTAAGTTGCCTACATCGATAACCAAGTTGTAGTTAGTTTAGTTGCATACATCGGAATCTAAGGTGGATTAGAAGATAACTAAACCCGGATGTAACAAACAATTGAATTCAATAAACACAATACACATACCTCAATTGTAGTAGAAATGTATTTTCCATTAAAGCTTTCAATGACATCACCCTCACCAATTCCAATTTCCTCAGCATGCGATCCTTTTGACACCTAATTTTCAATCATCGTGATTACTTCATAATATGCATATGAAAAACAGCTTTAGAAAAAACTATTAACAAAAGTGAAAGGACAAAGTAAAGATAAGACCCAGAATATATACCTGTTCAACAATAAGACCAGACTCGATGTTATGATCACGAGTCACCCTCTCTATAGAGATAGGATCTAAATCCTTGATTGAAGTAAATGTCATTCCCAGGTGAAGGCGAGGCATACAACTATACCAAATGAAAATGAAGATCAAATGAGTGTAACACAAATTTAAGGAAGAACGTCATAACATTATTATGTTTATAAGACATAAGTATCACACAAAAGTACTTACAAAAAATAAGACAAAAGAATAAAAATACATACTTGAACCTTCTCCAGAAATTCAAGCACTTGTGCAATATGGACGAAGGTATGAAAGTCTCGTTAATGTGGTTGTTAACTAGACCCATAACCTTCCCTTCTAAATCAATGATGGGCCCTCCGTCATCATTAAGCTATAACATTGTAGTAGTGACGAATATTGTGATTTGGATTAATAATATACCAAGATCAAAATACAAAAGCATAACTTTGAGATATAATGCACCAGTTTGCGACTAGATGGATCACGTGAAAAATACATGTGGCATCTCTCGTACCAGGACGGAATCTCATAGTCCACCATACCCTGGGCTAACCTTAGATCCAAATTTTCATCTCTCCCAAGTCGGAAAACATCTTGACCAGAACGCACACATTCATTAAAAGTGGGCAACTGAACCTCATAAATAGCAATTCATAATGCTCCTGGAGATAAAGGAGGCGGCCTAGTGCAGTTGTTTTGTCCAGCAAGTGAATAGTGACCTAAAACGACATCGGCAAAAGTTATGACACTAGATTCTCGAGAGAACTTATATTGACAAAACATTTTTGGGAGATTAACTATATCATGTAAGTCAAGCACAATAATAAGATCTTTTTGTTACTATACATACAAATAATTACTAGTTCACTTTCTCTCCTAGCGAAGTCAAAGGTATAATGACACATTCAATTGGTAACTACCCACCGGTTTAGCAACAGAGGCAATACAAATAATTTAATTTGAGAGGCAACAAATAAATAAACAAATAAGAGAGTCAAGCGATTAAATAAATATACCGTTGATGTAGTGTATGTCTCCCCACCCCAATTTTATTTGGACAAAGCTGATAAAACATGCATTGTCTAAGTTTGGGTACCATCACCCGGTGGTACAACCACCCTTTGCAGAAAATTAGTTAGGATGAATTTTAAGTCACCTCAGCCTCACGATGATATTTTCCTGTCCACTGCAACTTCCTTTGGTTCACGACTGAGGGATCCTTTTCACGAATGAGATGAGCAGACGTTAAAACAAGAGCGGTTTGAAGCCATAAGCCACAACACTTATTCAACGGCTCACTCCCTACAATGCAACCAAAAGTCACAAACACTTGACCAGCAAGCAAATAGCAAGAATGATTTTAAATATATACCGAGAGAGGATGAGAGCATGATGACGGATTTAGCGGCAAGAAGCACCACATCCTTTGCGATTTCACGGACGGGAAGAAAGCGGCGGTCATCGAATAGGCAGGAAGGTGCTTTGTAACCGTAATGGTCCATGGTGAAGAGCTTAGCTCGACGGGCTACGAAAAGAAGAAAGTTAAGTTAAGATCAGGTTGGAAATTAACGATGAGAAGAAGAAAAAGAAGAAGAGAAGAATTACCCTTTTCTGCTTTGTATTTAGCTTCGGCGTGTTTGAAGGCAGCGAGTACGTCTGGATCCGCAGCTAGCTCCTCGGGGATGTAGGGTTCGTAGATCGGAGGGCTGGGTGGATCGGAAGAGGATTCCTCCGTCACGGAGTCGTCCACATCGTACACACGATCTACAGAACAGCAGGAACAAGTAAACACCAGGAGAATCTGTCGTGATGATGGAGGAGGAAAAGAGGCAAAATCACCTTGTTTTGATTCGGATTGGGCATTGTCAGGCTCGAAGATCGCGGAGATCTTCTCCTCTGCTGGTGTAAGGCTTCTCTTCTTTGCTTCCCTCTCCGTCTCCGGTGGTCCATCGCTGTCGCCGATCCTCCTGCCAGCCTTGCTCATCTTGTCGCCTCAGTGCGCCGCCTGCACAGGAACCGAGCGCAGTCGGGGGGAGTCAGGCAGCAGCGATCGTCGATCAATCCATCGCTTATCTGGGCTATAATGGGCTGCACGCTCAGAACAGACCGTGCGACTAAAGCCCACTAGCTAAATACTCGGGCACTGCCACGGAAAATAATAGAAGAAAGTATAGTTATTCTCAAAAAAGAAAAGAAAAGAAGAAAGTATAGTTTCCCCCCTCAAATCCACACTGATGGATACATAACCCCCTGAACTCAAATACCATATAATTTACCCCCTCAAATTGTCAAAACTGGATAAATGAAGCCCCATAGTGGTTTTGGGTCACATTGAAGCCGGTTTTGAGTGCTGACCAGAGTCAAGACAGGTAAGCCTGATGACTTTTTCTTTCTGCCGAGCGGCACCATAGCTTGAGCGCTCCGCCACGGAGGGAGAGCATGGCGCCACAGGAGCGGCACGACCGTCAGCGAATTGGACGAGACGCGCGACAGTGTCAAGCGCGGCCACAACGGCTTCGGCGAGGAGCACGGCTTTGTGCCCGGTCGTGTCGTGCGGGTGTTGCAGCTGGTTCGTTCTTGCCGGAACTATCGATCTACCCGACGCCTATGTAGTTGTGTGTGTGTATCTGGTCGACTCCGTTTGCTAGGTGCACGAGCAAACTTGCAATGAAGATCGATCAGGTGCTTCTGCTAGCTCCTGTGTACGTGCGCGTACAAGCGTTCTTGCCGGAAGGAATCGCCACCGTCCGCCGTGTTGGACATTGCTGTCAGCCGGGCCGCCTCAGCCTTATCCCTTGCGCCAGCAGCCTTGTCTGACGATGCACTATCCACTCCTCGCAGCTCTCCCTCGTTCCCCCCTCTCTCTCTCTCGAGTTCGTGCTCCAGAGAAGGTTGCCGACATCGCCGTTTGTCATCCTCGTGGCAAGAGACCACCCCGAGCCCAGCTAACATGTCCTGTAGATCCGCCTCGTCGCCCTCTTTGTCCCTCTAGAAGGAATTGCACCAAGCCGCCACAAATCGACGGCATGGTCTTTGTCTTCTCCGCTGGCTACCGCCATCGCTCGATCTCCACCTCCGGCGAAAGCCCGACGCCTCTTCTAGCCTCATTGACTCCCGAGGCACGTCGCCACCTGCGCAAGCCTTCCGGAGGCTTTCTTCAGTGAGGCTATCCTCTCACAGTCGCCTTCGGCACCTCGCTCGACGATTTGCCATGGCCGCCGCTCGGCAATATTTTTAAAATCCTCTGACTTACTTGTGTTGACTCTGGTCAGCGTTCAAAACCGGTTTCAATGTGACCCAAAACCACTACGGGGCTTGATTTATCCGGTTTTGACAATTTAAGGGGATAAATTATATGGTATTGGAGTTTAGGGGGTTATGGATCAATCAATATGGATTTAAGGGGGAAAACTATACTTTCTTCTAAATAATATACATAGAGGATATATACGGTGAGGATATACGAATCTGTGTTTCACCTTAAAAAAACGAATCTGTGTTTAAGTTTGTACCCGGATGAGTCAGGATAGATCGTGCATACCAAGGTGGCCCAGATGTGTTTAAGTTCTAGAAGAATATTGTTGCGGTGGCCAGCTAAAAAATCCCCAATCATTGGTCATCCTGGTCTTCATGAGAAATTGGCTGTAGGAGCTTGGTATATATGGTGGGAACGTCGTAAAGCGAAGAAAGGTATTAAGATAAAGACACCCACAAGCTCAGCTTTCTCTATACATGCAATTGCATCAAACTATGCGGGTCAGATTCCGGATGAGCAACAAGAAGTGGTCCGATGGACTAAACCGCCGGCGGGAACATATAAAGTTAACACTGATGCTGCTTTCTTTGATAATGGTTCGGGTGCAGTGGCAGCCATCGTCAGACACTCTAGAGGACAGGCTGTTGCAGGGCTGGCGGAACCCTTTAATCATGCACTTGATGTTGCGTCGGCGGAAGCCTTAGCGTTGAGACGAGGTGTCGTGAAAATATCACGTCAGATGTCCTCGTGAAAGGACTTAGTCGTGGAGCCATCGCGACGGGTTAGCTTAAAGGGGTTAAATCGGATAAAGGACACGAGGATTTTATACTAGTTCGGTCCCTTCGATGAAGGTGAAGGCCTACGTCTAGTTATGTTGGGATTATTGGGGTCTCGATAACCAGGGAGCTAAACACGCTATGCCTGGCTGTCGAGTTGTTGTTTCTTGTCCCTGAACCGCCGCCGGGTCGTTCCCCTTATATACACAGGTTGACACCCAGCTGGTTTACAGAGTCCCGAGACCGGCTCATACAAGTGTCCGGCTCGGTCTCTCCTTTCCTATCTTACAATACAAGTTATATGATTATGGCGGCTTACCACTATGGGCCCTAATCCGCCTTCGAGCTCCGGGCCTCTAAGCTTCATAGTAAAGCGCCATCTTCTGGGTCTTCATGGGCTTCAATATAGTTGAGCGTGAACCGGCCCCTCCTGGGCGGTTTATACTTAGTAGTTATATCCCCAACATTAGACCCCAGATTGATTTGAACATGTTCATGTCAATCTTCAGTACTTAGAAAAATCCTGTGAACATCTTTCTTCATTTCTCGTAAACTGCCATGATGCCTTCTCTTATAAATTTTGTTAAACCGCCGTGACGTCATCCTCTGAACACAACAGCGGATCATCATGACGTCATGTCTGTATAAAAAGATTAAAAAGATTCTCTTCATTAATGGTATCCCAGAAATCGAGGCGTCAGCCACGCCCACTTTTGCCGCTTCAGGATCCTTGATTCTCGCGCGTGCCATTTATCCCTTTGCCTTATAAATAGGCTCAGGGGTCCTTTCTTTCTTCCCCTTCCGTGCCTCTTCTTCCTCCTTGCGACGCGCAAGCTCTGAAGCTCCGCCGCCGCCCTCAACCTTCGAGCACTGCGTCGACAAAGGCAGCTGCATCAACCTGATCGTACCAGAAACTTGCGGCTCTTCTCCGCTAACCCTGCGCATCTGGTAAGCCTCCTCCTCTCAACCCTAGATCTGTATTTAGGGTTTCTGCGTTCATCCGTGTTGATAGTTGTTCATCTTTGCTCGCTGCCTTCGCACTTACTGTTGAATCTAGATGAACTTATCATCCTCCTATGGCGGCCAAAGCTTGTAACTTTAGTTTACCTTGCCGTAGTATCTCCTCTTGCCTTGATAGTTCCCTTCTGGACTTATGGTGTTCTGTCGTTGCCATTTTAAGGCTCAGAATAATTTTCTTACTGAACCACGGTAGATCCAAATTTATACTGTCATTTTGTGAAACATGTTTCTGTCAACACTTAGTAGATTTTCAGCTCTGGCTCCTCCACCTAAGGGCGGTTTAACTTTTAGTGGTTGACAATCCGCCATATACCATTAGCCCTCACTTAAACCGCCAGCTTGACTTGAATAGTAATTTCCGGTTTATCTCACATGTATGCTTTGATCAAATTCCCGGTTTAACACCGATTAGTTCACTTGAACCGTCAATCATAAACCGGCCTTTATTTTTCCTTTATAGTTTGCTTTCCAAGATGACCAAATAATTCTCTGCTTGCAACTGGGTTCCGTCCCGGATCTTGGAAACGCAAATCAATGGATATGTTACCACTGGCGCTTTAGCCTAAAAAAGGGTCCTTCATTGGCGAGTCCCGGGCCCTGAGTGCCCTCCTGAGCCTCAAGATGGAGAGGTGATTGTATTTATGCAACACTTAGACCGGGGATTCAGCCCGCCCGGATCAAAAAAATTCCGGGATGTCCTTGCGAGCTTACAACTCCATCCACAAGATATTGGACCAAATTCTGTGTCTAATATATGCAATTTTCAAGTGTTCTGTGAAGTTTACCTTCAAGAAGAACCATCTGTAGAGCTTTTTCGGGATTTTTTCCATCTAAACCACCGCACGGAGTTCTCTGATGGTCCAAACACGGAACTTGGTGGGGTATCAATTCAGAACAGAAAAGAAGTTGATTTCCCTCATGCAAAACACCACAGTCATCCCAAAGATTGGAACCAAACTTGGTTTTACTGCCAGAACACTGCCTCTGCTGGAGAAAATCCTTTGCCGGGTTACCGCCCTCACCGGCTTAGCAATGGCCACCCATTACCTCAGCGATTAACTGCCATAGAACGGCAAGCTTATGCACCTCAACTCGCCAAGCTCCGGGCCCTCCTGGCCAACGGTTTGACTGGTATTGATCTTGTCCGCTGCTGGGTTTCTTGGGGTATTCTGCCTTTAAGTCGCCGCCACGGATTAATGCATGAATACACTAGCAACGTCAAGGATCCTCAATGATATCATGAAATAGAAATGACGGATGTTGAAGTTACTGAATCTGTGAAGAAGATGCTTGACGAACCGATCGCCGCATGCAGCCAAACCGGGTAGCCACCTTTTTGCACCTCCAACAAACCTCTAGCGGTAAAGTTTAACTTAATGCTTACTGATCCACTCCCGCTTTAGTAATGTGCCAATACTCCTTTGTTTAATTTCATAGGCCAACAACTCCTTCTGGAAGCGGAAAACTGAAGATAAACCGGTTAGGGCTCCTCGTGCGAAAAGCAAGGTCACAAAGAGAGCTGCCAAGAAGAAAACCACCGAGTCTTCTGAACCGCCAGAAGATATTGACGAATCGGATCCAGAGGCAGAACTTGACTTGCTTGGTTTCTTTTTCATACACCTTATTGACAATGACTATTCCCAGGATGATACGGAGGCCAGCTGTGCGGACCATGTTGAGGTAATCTCTCTTTCCTCCGATTCAGATCTTGTGTCGGTTCAAAGATTTCGTCGTGCAGTTTGGAAAGTAAAATACTCTCACCCTCTTGCCTATTTGGATCCAAAATTTTCTTTGAAGACACAACAACGTGAAGAGTGTCGCACAACCCGGCACAGTGGCCAGCAAATCACCTCTTCCGGTTTACCAGATACACCAACCCGGAAACATCGTCCAGAGGTTACTTGTTCTCCCGAAAAACTTTACCCTTTGAAGGGTTTCTTCCGATACCCTCTTAATCCGTCTGATCCGAATTACCAGGTGTCTTCCAATTCATCTGGTGGTTCATCAACCACTCAGCTGCCTCCCCTTAAAACTGTCCCTGGGTAAGTATACTGCCCTTCATATTTTTCCTTTATAGTTCGGTTTACCGTGCTAATCTTTGTTTTGAAATCACAATGCCAAAGCCCGTATGAGCAAGATGGCTAAAATCAGTACCCCCATTGGTGAAGTTGAACCGGAGAAGGCTCCTGAGGGTATCAGTAGAAATACTGATGTTATGGATGATTTCGCCCCACAAGGCGAGAACACTGAAGCTAATCCGCCGGAAGCTGACCCGCCACTCATATTGATCCATCGAGCCCTCATGCTACTCCTTTGAGCCTGGCTGCTGATCCACCAAGCCCAGCTGCTAATCCGCCAAGTCCAGCCAGGGGTACCGTCAATCCGCCAAGTCCACCAAAAGGTGATGATGATGATGTTGTCATTACTGGCACGGGTCACACTAGTCCTGGTAATCTGGTTGTATTGTCCAAACATACTGCCAAGGAGGAATTCACTGCTATGGGCAAGGGGAAAGGGAAGACAGATTTATCCAACTTCGTCAACCTTAGCGCCGAGGAACTTCATTCCGGTTTTTTAAACCGCCTTTACACCAGCCGTGACTTTGAAGCCAGTTTGGTGAACCTGATGAAGGAACGTTATGAGGTAATCTTCAAGAACACTTTGAAATTTACTCCATTCTGTATATCTCTTCCATTGTAGCCCCTGAGGGCCGGGTTATCTTTTCAAGATAGACCGGGACTTCGATATAAAGAATACTTCAACTGAGTAGCCCCCAAGGGCCGGTTTGTCTCTTGAAGACAAACCGAGACTGTCTGTCCTTGTTAACTGTCTTTACTTATAATTGATCAATTGTGCATTAGCCCCCAAGTGCCAAGTTTAATACCTGGACTGAGCCTCGGGACTTGAAAATACTCACTTTTTAAAAAGCAATCCACATTAGCCCCCAAGTGTCGAGTGCATAACTTGTCATGTGCTTGGGACTTTAATAACTTCATCTTCTGACTTTTGCAGACCGAGAAGACTATCAAAGAATCTCAAATCGCCGACCTCCAAGAAAACATCAAGTCCCAGCAAGAAGAAACCTCTAAAGCCAAAGAGGGGCTAAAGGATGTTTTGACAAGCATGGAGCAATTGAAGGATGGGTTCAAAAATGAACGCATCAACTGGGAATCTGAGAAGGCTGCTTTGTTGAAGCGGGCGGAAGATGCCGAAGCAGCTCTTAAGCCGGTGGCGGAAGAGCTGACAGGGCTAAAACATCAAGTGGATGCGATGACTTCTGAAGTCTTTGGTAAGTACTTTGTCATAGCCTGTTTGAAAATATCTTGAACTCTGCCGGTTTAGCATTGAATTCTTAAACCGTTGCAGGTAATCGCATTGCTCAGCTGGGCACAGATATGAGGATGAAATTGAAGGCAGTGTACACTTTGATTGAGCAATTATACACCGGTGCCCAACGGGTTATCTGTGCAGTCTCATACAACAAACTGGCACCAACATTGATCAAGGACACACTAGCAAGATTATCCATGACACCGGCTCAGATAGAAGAGGTGAAGCGATCTGCTGCCAGGGCTGGCGCTTTACTGGCACTGACTCAGGCCAAAGCTTGGATATCTGACTTGGATCTAGTTGATATCGCCAAGGGATTTCCGGATGAACAAGTAGACGGGTCAGCATTTGACAACGAAGCCCTCAAAGCCCTGACAAAGGAGATGCGTCCGCTATCAAGTCAACTGGCTGCAGAGGCTAACTTGATTGTTCATCGGTCCTTTTACGATGAAAGGAACCAGTGGGTTGATACGACTGTGACAGAAGCGCAAAACCTTATCCCGCCAATCCGTAAGCACACTTACGCCCCTGATGTTGAACCGTCCAATCTGATAAGTGAAGAAGCTGTATTTCAAGCTCTAACCCGGATTGACTGGACCACCATTGACTTCCAGCCTCTGGGTGGAGAGGAGGAGGTTGAACCGGCGCCTGAAGATCCATAAACTTCACGTCGTCCTGGCAATGAGTCTTAATCCGGCATTCGAGTTACTTTGACAGACTTTGTCTTGTAAAAACAACCAGCATTATGGGCCTCAAAGCGCCTTGTAATAGGCTAGTGCAAGTACTATAATCTTTGGCACTGATACATAACGTTGGTTGATCTGTCATGATATTTGTTGTGCTTGGTTACACTTTGATAATTTTCACGCGATTCTGATATCTGCATAAAAAAGAATTGTCCTGGCAGTGTACCGCCGGATGGGTCATAATGCCCAAGATAGAGCCTGGCTAATAACCAAAGCGGAATAAATATGAAATAACTCATACCTGTGATATGAAATCACTTAGTTGGTTAACCAACTGTTGTTGTAGTAAGGGTGAAGACCCAAATCGTGAGCTGTTATAACTCTCACCATGTAATGATGTTTGTGTAATAAGTCATGTCGGGTTACGATAAACACCAGATGATCAAACTAGCGACATATAGTCAACGCCAGGCCGGGTTACCAAACACCGGGTTAGTATGATACGTGAAGAGCCAGACCGGATCAAAAGATACCGGCTCAACATAAAACTCTCCAAAAAGAAAAACTTCTGACAAAGGCAAATAAAACCGTGTAGTTGAGGCTTTTCGAGGGCTGCCAGGCCCAAATTCAAGGCTTTTCGTGGGCTGCCAGGCCGCTGAGTTAAACCATTTGACAAAGCCTTTTAAGATGGGCCTAAAGGAAATATGCCCTAGAGGCAATAATAGAGTTATTATTTATTTCCTTATATCATGATAAATGTTTATTATTGATGCTAGAATTGTATTAACCGGAAATATGATACATGTGTGAATACATAGACAAACATAGTGTCACTAGTATGTCTCTACTTGACTAGCTCGTGAATCAAAGATGGTTAAGTTTCCTAGCCATGGACAAAAGAGTTGTCATTTGATTAACGGGATCACATCATTAGGAGAATGATGTGATTGGCTTGACCCATTCCGTTAGCTTAGCACTTGATCGTTTAGTATGTTGCTATTGCTTTCTTCATGACTTATACATGTTCCTATGACTATGAGATTATGCAACTCCCGTTTACCGGAGGAACACTTTGTGTGCTACCAAACGTCACAACGTAACTGGGTGATTATAAAGGAGCTCTACAGGTGTTTCCGAAGCTACATGTTGGGTTGGCGTATTTCGAGATTAGGATTTGTCACTCCGATTGTCGGAGAGGTATCTCTGGGCCCTCTCGGTAATACACATCACTTAAGCCTTGCAAGCATTGCAACTAATGCGTTAGTTGCGGGATGATGTATTACAGAACGAGTAAAGAGACTTGCCGGTAACGAGATTGAACTAGGTATTGGATACCGACGATCGAATCTCGGGCAAGTAACATACCGATGACAAAGGGAACAACGTATGTTGTTATGCGGTTTGACCGATAAAGATCTTCTAGAATATGTAGGAGCCAATATGAGCATCCAGGTTCCGCTATTGGTTATTGACCAAGAATAGTTCTAGATCATGTCTACATAGTTCTCGAACCCGTAGGGTCCGCACGCTTAAGGTTTCGATGACAGTTATATTATGAGTTTATGAGTTTTGATGCACCGAAGGAGTTCGGAGTCCCGGATGAGATCGGGGACATGACGAAGAGTCTCAAAATGGTTGAGACGTAAAGATCGATATATTGGACGACTATATTCGGAGTTCGGAAAGGTTCCGAGTGATTCGGGTATTTTTCGGAGTACCGGAGAGTTACGGGAATTCGCCGGGGAGTATATGGGCCTTATTGGGCCATACGGGAATAGAGGAGAGAGGCCGAAAGGAAGGAGGCGTGCAGCCCCCCGCTGGTCCGAATTGGACAAGGGGTGCGGCCCCCTTTTCCTTCCTCCTCTCCCCCTCTTTCCCCCTTCTCCTACTCCAACAAGGAAGGAGGGAGTCCTACTCCCGGTGGGAGTAGGACTCCCCTTGGCGCGCCCTTACTAGGCCGGCCACCCCCTCCCCCCTTGCTCCTTTATATACGGGGGCAGGGGGACACCTCTAGGCACAACAACAATTGATCCCTTGGATCTCTTAGCCGTGTGCGGTGCCCCCCTCCACCATAATCCACATCGATAATATCGTAGCGGTGCTTAGGCGAAGCCCTGCGTCGGTAGTACATCAAGATCGTCACCACGCCGTCGTGCTGACGGAACTCTCCCTCGACACTCGGCTGGATCGGAGTTCGAGGGACGTCATCGAGCTGAACGTGTGCTAGAACTCGGAGGTGCCGTAGTTTCGGTGCTTGATCGGTCGGGCCGTGAAGACGTACGACTACATCAACCGCGTTGTTCTAACGCTTCCGCTTTCAGTCTACGAGAGTACGTGGACACACTCTCCCCTCTCGTTTCTATGCCATCACCATGATCTTGCGTGTACGTAGGATTTTTTTTGAAATTACTACGTTCCCCAACAGTGGTATCAGAGCCCTGGTTTTATGCGTAGATGTCATATGCACGAGTAGAACACAAGTGAGTTGTGGGCGATACAAGTCATACTGCTTACCAGCATGTCATACTTTGGTTCGGCGGTATTGTGAGATGAAGCGGCCCGGACCGACATTACGCGTACGCTTACGCGAGACTGGTTTCACCGTTACGAGCACTTGTGCTTAAAGGTGGCTGGCGGGTGTCTGTCTCTCTCACTTTAGCTGAATCGAGTGTGGCTACGCCCGGTCCTTGCGAAGGTTAAAACAGCACTAACTTGACGAACTATCGTTGTGGTTTTGATGCGTAGGTAAGAACGGTTCTTGCTAAGCCCGTAGCAGCCACGTAAAATTTGCAACAACAATGTAGAGGACGTCTAACTAGTTTTTGCAGGGCATGTTGTGATGTGATATGGTCAAGACGTGATGAGATATAAGTTGTTGTATGAGATGATCATGTTTTGTTGAAGTTATCGGCAACTGGCAGAAGCCCTATGGTTGTCTCTTTGTTGCATAAGATGCAAGTGCCAAATAATTGCTTTACTTTATCGCTATGCGATAGCAATAGTTGCAAGAGCAATAGTTGGCGAGACGACCATGTGACGATACATTGATATAGATCAAGATGATGAAGATCATGGTGTCGTGCCAGTAACGATAGAGATCATGACAGTACTTTGGAGATGGAGATCAAAGGCGCAAGATGATCATGGCCATATCATGTCACATATTTTGATTGCATATGATGTTTATCAGTTATACATCTTATTCTGTTTTGTTTGACGGTAGCATTTTAAGATGATCTCTCACTAATTATCAAGAAGTGTTCTCCCTAAGTATGCACCGTTGCGAAAGTTCTTCGTGCTGAGACACCACGTGATGATCGGGTGTGATAGGCTCTACGTTCAAATACAACGGGTGCAAAACAGTTGCGCACGCGGAATACTCAGGTTAAACTTGACGAGCCTAGCATATACAGATATGGCCTCGGAACACGGAGACCGAAAGGTCGAACGTGAATCATATAGTAGATATGATCAACATAGTGATGTTCACCATTGAAACTACTCCATCTCACATGATGATCGGACATGGTTTAGTTGATTTGGATCACGTGATCACTTAGATGACTAGAGAGATGTTTGTCTAAGTGGGAGTTCTTAAGTAATATAATTAATTGAACTTAAATTTATCATGAACTTAGTCCTGGTAGTATTTTGCAAATTATGTTGTAGATCAATAGCTTGCGTTGTTGCTCTCATATGTTTATTTTGATATGTTCCTAGAGAAAATTGTGTTGAAAAATGTTAGTAGCAATGATGCGGATTGGATCCATGATCTGAGGTTTATCCTCATTGTTGCACAGAAGAATTATGTCCTTAATGCACCGCTAGGTGACAGACCTATTGCAGGAGCAGACACAGACGTTATGAACGTTTGGCTAGCTCAATATGATGACTACTTGATAGTTTAGTGCACCATGCTTAACGGCTTAGAATCGGGACTTCAAAGATGTTTTGAACGTCATGGACCATATGAGATGTTCCAAGAATTGAAGTTAATATTTCAAGCAAATACCCGAGTTGAGAGATATGAAGTCTCTAACAAGTTCTATAGCTAAAAGATGGAGGAGAATCGCTCAACTAGTAAGCATGTGCTCAGATTGTCTGGGTACTTCAATCACTTGAATCAAGTGGGAGTTAATCTTCCAGATAAGATAGTGATTAACAGAATTCTCTAGTCACCATCACTAAGTTACTAGAACTTCGTGATGAACTATAGTATGCAAGGGATGACGAAAACAATTCCCAAGCTCTTTGCGATGCAAAAAATCGGCGAAGGTAGAAATCAGAGAAAAACATCAAAGTGTTGATGGTGGACAAGATCACTAGTTTCAAGAAAAAGGGAAAAGGGAAGAAGGGGAACTTCAAGAAGAATGACAAGCAAGTTGTCACTCCCACGAAGAAGCCCAAAGCTGAACCAAAGCCTGAAACTGAGTGCTTACATTGCAAAGGAAATGGTCACTGGAAGCGGAAATGCCCTGAATATTTGGTGGATAAGAAGGATGGCAAAGTGAACAAGGGTATATTTGATATACAGGTTATTGATGTGTGCCTTACTAGTGTTTATAGTAGCTCCTGAGTATTTGATACTTGTTCGGTTGCTAAGATTAGTAACTCGAAACAGGAGTTACAGAATAAACAGAGACTAGTTGAAGGGGAAGTGACGATGAGTGTTGGAAGTAGTTCCAAGATTGATATGATCATCATCGCACACTCCCTATACTTTCAGGATTAGTGTTAAACCTAAATAAATGTTATTTGGCATTTGCATGAACATGATTTGATCGTATTTATTGCGATACGGTTATTCATTTAAAGTTAGAGAATAATTGTTATTCTGTTTACATGAATAAGACCTTCGATGGTTATACAGCCAATGAAAATAGTTTGTTGGATCTCGATTATAGTGATACACATATTCATAATATTGATGCCAAAAGATGCAAAGTTAATAATGATAGTGCAACTTATTTGTGGCACTGCCGTTTGGGTCATATCGATGTAAAGCGCATGAAGAAACTCCATAAAGATGGATTTTCGGAATCACATGGTTATGAATCATTTGATGCTTGCGAACCGTGCCTTTTGGGCAAGATGACTAAAACTCCGTTCTCCGGAACAATGGAACAAGCTACTGACTTATTGGAAATAATACATACCGATGTATGCGATCCAATGAGTGTTGATGCTCGTGGCAAGTATCGTTATTTTCTGACCTTCACAAGATGATTTGAGCAGATATGGGTATATCTACTTGATGAAACATAAGTCTGAAATAGTTGAAAGGTTCAAAGAATTTCAGAGTGAAGTGGAAAAATCATCGTAACAAGAAAATAAAGTTTCTGCGATCTGATCGCGGAGACAAATATTTGAGTTACGAGTTTGGTCTTCAATTAAAACAATGTGGAATAGTTTCACAGCTCACGCCACCTAGAACACCACAACATTATGGTGTGTCCGAATGTCATAACCGCACTTTAGTGGATATGGTGCGATCTATGATGTCTCTTACCGACTTACCGCTATCGTTTTGGGGTTATGCATTAGAGACAGCTGCATTCACTTTAAATTGGGCACCATCAAAATCCGTTGAGATGACGCCTTATGAACTGTGGTTTGGCAAGAAACCAAAGTTGTCGTTTCTTAAAGTTTGGAGTTGTGATGCTTATATGAAAAAGGTTTTCAACCTGATAAGCTCGAACCCAAATCGGAGAAGTGCGTCTTCATAGAATACCCAAAGGAAACTGTTGGGTACTCCTTCTATCACAAATCCATAGGCAAAACATTCGTTGCTAATAATGGATCCTTTCTAGAGAAGGAGTTTCTCTCAAAAGAAGTGAGTGGGAGGAAAGTAGAACTTGATGAGGTAACTATACCTGCTCCCTCATTTGAAAGTAGTTCATCACAGAAATCTGTTCCTGTGACTACTACACCAATTAGTGAGGAAGTTAATGATGATGATCATGAAACTTCAGATTAAGTTACTACAAAACCTCGTAGGTCTTCCAGAGTAAGATCCGCACCAGAGTGGTACGGTAATCCTGTTCTGGAAGTCATGTTACTAGACCATGATGAACCTACGAACTATGAGGAAGCGATGATGAGCCCAGATTCCACGAAATGGCTTGAGGCCATAAAATCTGAGATATGATCCATGTATGAGAACAAAGTATGGGCTTTGATTGACTTGCTCGATGATCAGCAAGCCATGTTAAATAAATGGATCTTTAAGAGGAAGACGGACACTGATAGTAGTGTTACTATCTACTAAGCTCGACTTATTGCGAAAGGTTTTCAACAAGTTCAAGGTGTTGAATACGATGAGATTTTCTCACTCGTATCGAAGCTTAAGTCTGTCAGAATCATGTTAGCAATTGCCACATTTTATGAAATCTGGCAAATGGATGTCAAAACTGCATTCCTTAATGGATTTATTAAAGAAGAGTTGTATATGATGCAACCAGAAAGTTTTTTGTCAATCCTAAAGATGCTAACAAAGTGTGCAAGCTCCAGCGATCCATCTATGGACTGGTGCAAGCATCTCGGAGTTGGAATATACGCTTTGATGAGTTGATCAAAGCATATGGTTTTATACAGACTTTTGAAGAAGCCTGTATTTACAAGAAAGTTAGTGGGAGCTCTGTAGCATTTCTAATATTATATGTGGATGACATACTGTTAATTGGAAATGATATGGAAATTCCGGATAGCATGAAAGGATACTTGAATAAGAGTTTTTCAAAGCAAGACCTCGGTGAAGCTGCTTACACATTGAGCATCAAGATCTATATAGATAGATCAAGACGCTTGATAAGATTTTTCAATGAGTACATACCTTGATAAATTTTTGAAATAGTTCAAAATGGAACAGTCAAAGAAGGAGTTCTTGCCTGTGTTACAAGGTGTGAAGTTGAGTAAGACTCAAGACCCGACCATGGCAGAAAATAGAAAGAGAATGAGAAGTCATTCCCTATGCCTCAGTCATAGGTTCTATAAAGTATGCTATGCTGTGAACCAGACCTATTGTATACCTTGCTCTGTGTTTGGCAAAGGAATACAATTTTGATCTAATAAGTAGATCACTGGACATGGGTCAAGAATATCCTTAGTGAGGACTAAGGAGATGTTTCTCGATTATGGAGGTGATAAAAGAGCCCGTCGTTAAAGTTACAACGATGCAAGCTTTTACACCAATCCAGATGACACTAAGTCTCAATCTGGATACATATTGAAAGTGGGAGCAATTAGCTAGAGTAGCTCCGTGCAGAGTATTGAAGACATAAGAATATTCGCAAAATACATACGGGTCTGTATGTAACAGACCCGTTGACTAAATTTCTCTCACGAGCAAAACATGATCATACCTTAGTACTCTTTTGGGTGTTAATCACATAGCGATGTGAACTAGATCATTGACTCTAGTAAACCCTTTGGGCGTTGATCACATGACGATGTGAACTATGGGTATTAATCACATACAGATGTGAATATTGGTGTTAAATCACATGGTGATGTGAACTAGATTATTGACTCTAGTGCAAGTGGGAGACTGAAGGAAATATGCCCTAGAGGCAATAACAAAGTTATTATTTATTTCCTTATTTCATGATAAATGTTTATTATTCATGCTATAATTGTATTAACCGGAAACATGATACATGTGTGAATACATAGACAAACATAGTGTCACTAGTATGCCTCTACTTGACTAGCTCGTGAATCAAAGATGGTTAAGTTTCCTAGCCATGGACAAAAGAGTTGTCATTTGATTAACGGGATCACATCATTAGGAGAATGATGTGATTGGCTTGACCCATTCCGTTAGCTTAGCACTTGATCGTTTAGTATGTTGCTATTGCTTTCTTCATGACTTATACATGTTCCTATGACTATGAGATTATGCAACTCCCGTTTACCGGAGGAACACTTTGTGTGCTACCAAACGTCACAACGTAACTGGGTGATTATAAAGGAGCTCTACAGGTGTTTCCAAAGGTACATGTTGGGTTGGCGTATTTTGAGATTAAGATTTGTCACTCTGATTGTCGGAGAGGTATCTCTGGGCCCTCTCGGTAATACACATCACTTAAGCCTTGCAAGCATTGCAACTAATGAGTTAGTTGCGGGATGATGTATTACGGAACGAGTAAAGAGACTTGCCGGTAACGAGATTGAACTAGGTATTGGATACCGACGATCGAATCTCGGGCAAGTAACATACCGATGACAAAGGCAACAACGTATGTTGTTATGCGGTTTGACCGATAAAGATCTTCATAGAATATGTAGGAGCCAATATGAGCATCCAGGTTCCGCTATTGGTTATTGACCAAGAATAGTTCTAGGTCATGTCTACATAGTTCTCGAACCCGTAGGGTCCGCACGCTTAAGGTTTCGATGACACTTATATTATGAGTTTATGAGTTTTGATGTACCGAAGGAGTTCGGAGTCCCGGATGAGATCGGGGACATGACGAGGAGTCTCAAAATGGTCGAGACGTAAAGATCGATATATTGGACGACTATATTCGGAGTTCGGAAAGGTTCCGAGTGATTCGGGTATTTTTCGGAGTACCGGAGAGTTATGGGAATTCGCCGGGGAGTATATGGGCCTTATTGGGCCATACGGGAATAGAGGAGAGAGGCCGAAAGGAAGGAGGCGCGCAGCCCCCCTATGGTCCGAATTGGACAAGGGGTGCGGCCCCCTTTTCCTTCCTCCTCTCCCCCTCTTTCCCCCTTCACCTACTCCAACAAGGAAGGAGGGAGTCCTACTCCCGGTGGGAGTAGGACTCCCCTTGGCGCGCCCTTACTAGGCCGGTTGCCCCCTTCCCCCTTGCTCCTTTATATACGGGGGAAGGGGGACACCTCTAGGCACAACAACAATTGATTCCTTGGATCTCTTAGCCGTGTGCGGTGCCCCCCTCCACCATAGTCCACCTCGATAATATCGTAGCGGTGCTTAGGCGAAGCCCTGCGTCGGTAGTACATCAAGATCGTCACCACGCCGTCGTGCTGACGGAACTCTCCCTCGACACTCGGCTGGATCAGAGTTCGAGGGACGTCATCGAGCTGAACGTGTGCTAGAACTCGGAGGTGCCGTAGTTTTGATGCTTGATCGGTCGGGCCGTGAAGACGTACGACTACATCAACCGCGTTGTTCTAACGCTTCCGCTTTCGGTCTACGAGAGTACATGGACACACTCTCCCCTCTCGTTGCTATGCCATCACCATGATCTTGCGTGTACGTAGGAAATTTTTTGAAATTACTACGTTCCCCAACAGGGCCTCCAACTAACCAATCGTCGTTTTAACTTTGACAAGTTCAGGGTCTCAATGAGAGTAACTGTCAAACGTTCAGCGGGTCATGCCAGGATTACCTGGATAGGAGTGGCTTACTTGATGAAGGCAGGTTAACCCGGGGTTTTAGGTGAATACACCAGGCTTCCAAGCCGTGGGTCGATACCCAATTACAAGGGTCCTTTCAAACTCTTTGTTACTTTACACAAAGAGCCCCCAAGTAACTTTGTGAGCTGTGCTCATTGGGTACCTATGTTTGAGCTGTGCATAGCATCTAGACTCTCTTTGGCCCCTTGGGTGTGAAGCTCCCAAGCTGTATTGTGGCATGGTAGCCGGTTTAACAGGTAGTACTCCGCTTTGTCAGCTGAAGCCCCCATGTAACTCAAAAGATATTTGAGAAAAAGCAGCAGAGGCCCTGCTTATAGCAAGGATGCCGGTTTATTATATTGATCATAATATATACATTGTCGAAGTATGTACATAAGTGAAGCCTATGGCTCAAGTATAGTAAGGCTGAAGGAGAGCTATGTTCCATGGCCGCTGGGTCTCCTCCTCGGAACTGTGTGAGTTGTCTCGAACGTCAATGAGGTAGTATGATCCGTTGTGCAAATTCTTGCTGACCATAAAGAGACCTTCCCAAGGCGGGGATAACTTGTGCATATCGGTCTGATCCTGGATGAGCCGGAGCACCAAGTCGCCTTCTTGAAAGGTTCTTGTCTTAACCCGGCATCTGTGATAACGCCGCAGGTCTTGCTGATACACCGCCGAACGAGCCAAAGCCATATCCTGTTTTTCATCTAACAGGTCCAACGCCTCCTGGCGTGCTTGCTCATTGTCAGATTCAATATAATTGGCAACCTGGGGCGAATCATGACGAATATCACTTGGGAGGACCCCCTCTGCCCCATATACCATGAAGAAAGGTGTGTAACCCGTCGATCTATTGGGGGTGGTGTTGATGCTCCATAACACAGAAGGCAATTCTTCCACCCAACAACCCGGCGTCCGCTTTAAAGGAAGAATGAGCCGGGGCTTGATACCCTTCAAGATTTCTTGATTGGCTCTCTCCGCTTGACCATTGGACTGGGGGTGCGCCACGGATGCTAAGTCAAGCCGGATGTGCTATCTCTGACAGAAATCCTCCATCTCACCTTTAGAAAGGTTTGTGCCATTATCCGTGATGATGCTATGTGGAAAGCCAAAGCGGAAGATAATCTTTTTGAGAAATTGAACCGCCGTAGCCGCATCACACTTGCCGACAGGCTCCGCTTCAACCCATTTGGTGAATTTGTCAACCGCCACCAACAGGTGGGTCTTCTTATCCTTGGAACACTTAAAGGGTCCCACCATATCAAGCCCCCAAGTGGCAAATGGCCAAGTCATAGGAATCATCCTTAATTCTTGAGCCGGAACATGAGCTCGGCGTGAAAACTTCTGACAAGCGTCACACCGCTTCACCAGATCCTCAACATCAGCATGAGCTGTCAACCAGTAAAACCCATGACGAAAAGCTTTAGAAACCAGGGACTTTGAACCAGCATGGTGACCACAATCCCCTTCATGAATTTCCCGTAGGATCTCTTGGCCTTCTTTAGGAGAAACACAACGCTGGAATACGCCAGAAACGCTACAGCGGTGTAACTCGCCATTGTGAATAACCATGGACTTGTATCGCCGGACTATTTGCCGGGCCAGAACTTCGACGTCTGGTAACTCGCCCCGGTTCATGTACGCCAAATACGGAACCATCCAATCCGGAACAACATGTAAAGCGGCCACTAATTGGGCCTCCGGATGAGGAACATCTAAATCTTCTTCTGTAGGCAACTTAACAGATGGGTTATGCAAGATATCTAGAAAGGTATTGGGAGGTACCGGTTTACGCTGAGATCCCAACCGACTCAAAGCGTTTGCCGCTTCGTTTTTACGCCGATCAATATGCTCAACCTGATACCCTTTGAAGTGACCCGCCACAATATCCTCCTCGCGTCTGTAAGCCGCCATGAGTGAATCCTTAGAATCCCAAGCGCCAGAAACTTGCTGGGCCACCAGATCAAAGTCTCCAAAGCATCGTACCCGGTTTAAATTCATCTCCTTGGCCACATAGAGCCCTGGAGTAAAGCCTCGTACTCAGCTGCATTGTAAATACAGGGGAAAATTAAACGGAGAACATAACGAATTTTATCACCTAGAGGGGAGGTAAGGACAACTCCAGCCCCCGAGCCCTCCAATTGCCTGGATCCATCAAAGTGAATAGGCCAGTATGTATTATCTGGTTTGTCCTCTGGTGCTTGTAACTCGGTCCAATCATTGATGAAGTCAACAAGTGCTTGAGATTTGATGGCGGTTCGAGGCATATACTTCAACCCATGTGGACCAAGCTTAATCGCCCACTTTGCAACCCGACCAGTTGCCTCCCTATTTTGGATTATATCACCTAAAGGAGCCGAACTGACAACTGTAATGGGATGGCCTTGAAAGTACCGTTTGAGCTTCCGACTTGCCATAAAAACCCCATAGACCAACTTCTGCCAATGCGGATATCGTTGCTATGACTCGATGAGCACCTCACTGATATAGTAAACCGGCCGTTGAACTGGATATTCCTTGCCAGCCTCCTTGCACTCCACCACAATTGCCACACTGACAGCACGGGCATGAGCAGCCACGTACAATAACAAGGGATCTTTGTCAACCGGAGCAGCAAGGACCGGCGGTTCAACCAATTTTCGCTTCAAGTCTTCAAACGCCGCATTAGCCACATCACTCCAGACAAAGGTGTTTATTTTCTTCAACATCTGATATAAAGGGATCATCTTCTCTCCCAAGCGGCTAATAAACCGGCTTAGGGCTGCAATTCGACCTGCCAGACGCTGAACATCATTAATGCATGCCGGTTTAGACAAAGATGTAATCGCTTTGATCTTCTCCGGATTAGCCTCAATGCCTCTGTTGGACACCAGGAAACCTAGAAGCTTGCCTGCCGGAAAACCGAAAACACACTTGTCCGGACTGAGCATCATCTTGTAAACACACAGACTGTCAAAGGTCTCCTTGAGATCATCTATCTGTTGGGGAACGTAGTAATTTCAAAAAAAATTCTACATACACGCAAGATCATGTTGATGGCATAGCAACGAGAGGGGAGAGTGTTGTCCATGTACCCTCGTAGATCGTAAGCAGAAGCGTTAGCACAACGCGGTTGATGTAGTCGTATGTCTTCACGATCCGACCGATCCAAGTACCGAACGTACGGCACCTCCGAGTTCAGCACACGTTCAGCTCGATGACGATCCTCGGGCTCCGATCCAGCAAAGCTTCGGGGATGAGTTCCGTCAGCACGATGGCGTGGTGACGATGATGATGCTCTATCGGCGCAGGGCTTCGCCTAAACTCCGCGACGATATGACCGAGGTGGAATATGGTGGAGGGGGGCACCGCACACGACTAAGGAACAATCCATAGATCAACTTGTGTGTCTATGGGGTGCCCTCCGCCCCCGTATATAAAGGATCCAGGGGGGAGGAGGCGGCCGACCAAGGAGGGCGCACCAAGGGGGGAGTCCTACTCCCGCCGGGAGTAGGACTCCCTTCTTTCCTAGTTGGAATAGGAGAAGGGGGGAAAGAGGAGGAAGAGGGGAAGGAAAGGGGGGGCGCCGCCCCCCTTCCCTTGTCCTATTCGGACTAGGAAGGGGAGGGGCGCGCGACCCCCTCCTGCCTCCTTCCCTCTTCTCCCTCGAGGCCCATGTAGGCCCAATAACTCCCCGGGGGGTTCCGGTAACCTCCCGGTACTCCGGTAAAATGCCGATTTCACCCGGAACAATTCCAATGTCCAAATATAGGCTTCCAATATATCGATCTTTATGTCTCGACCATTTCGAGACTCCTCGTTATGTCCGTGATCACATCCGGGACTCCGAACAAACTTCGGTACATCAAAACTTATAAACTCATAATAAAATTGTCATCGTAATGTTAAGCGTGCGGACCCTACGGGTTCGAGAACTATGTAGACATGACCAAGAACTATTCTCGGTCAATAACCAATAGCGGAACCTGGATGCCCATATTGGTTCCTACATATTCTAAGAAGATATTTATCGGTCAAACCGCATAACAACATACGTTGTTCCCTTTGTCATCGGTATGTTACTTGCCCGAGATTTGATCATCGGTATCCAATACCTAGTTCAATCTCGTTACCGGCAAGTCTCTTTACTCGTTCCGTAATGCATCATCCCGTAACCAACTCATTTGGTCACATTGCTTGCAAGGCTTATAATGATGTGCATTACCGAGAGGGCCCAGAGATACCTCTCCGACAATCGGAGTGACAAAACCTAATCTCGAAATACACCAACTCAACATGTACCTTCGGAGACACCTGTAGTACTCCTTTATAATCACCCAGTTACGTTGTGATGTTTGGTAGTACCCAAAGTGTTCCTCCGGTAAACGGGAGTTGCATAATTCTCATAGTTACAGGAACATGTATAAGTCATGAAGAAAGCAATAGCAATATACTAAACGATCAAGTGCTAGGCTAACGGAATGGGTCATGTCGATCACATCATTCTCCTAATGATGTGATCCCATTAATCAAATGACAACACATGTCTATGGTTAGGAAACATAACCATCTTTGATTAATGAGCTAGTCAAGTAGAGGCATACTAGTGACTATATGTTTGTCTATGTATTCACACATGTATCATGTTTCCGATTAATACAATTCTAGCATGAATAATAAACATTTATCATGATATGAGGAAATAAATAATAACTTTATTATTGCCTCTAGGGCATATTTCCTTCAGTCTCCCACTTGCACTAGAGTCAATAATCTAGATTACATAGTAATGATTCTAACACCCATGGAGTTTTGGTGTTGATCATGTTTTGCTCGTGAGAGTGGCTTTGTCAACGGGTCTGCAACATTCAGATCCGTATGTATCTTGCAAATCTCTATGTCTCCCACTTGGACTTGGTCCCGAATGGAATTGAAGCGTCTCTTGATGTGCTTGGTCCTCTTGTGAAATCTGGATTCCTTTGCCAAGGCAATTGCACCAGTATTGTCACAGAAGATTTTCATTGGTCCCGATGCACTAGGTATGACACCTAGATCGGAAATGAACTCCTTCATCCAGACTCCTTCATTTGTTGCTTCCGAAGCAGCTATGTACTCTGCTTCACATGTAGATCCCGCCACGATGCTTTGTTTAGAACTGCACCAACTTACAGCTCCACCGTTTAATAAAAACACGTATCCGGTTTGCGATTTAGAATCGTCCGAATCAGTGTCAAAGCTTGCATCGACGTAACCATTTACGACTAGCTCTTTGTCACCTCCATATACGAGAAACATATCCTTAGTCCTTTTCAGGTATTTCAGGATGTTCTTGACCATTGTCTAGTGATCCACTCCTAGATTACTTTGGTACCTTCCTGCCAAGCTTATTGCTAAGCATACGTCAGGTCTGGTACACAGCATTGCATACATGATAGAGCCTAGGGAACATCTTTCATTTTCTCTCTATCTTCTGCTGTGGTCGGGCATTGAGTTTGACTCAACTTCACACCTTGTAGTACGGGCAAGAACCCTTTCTTTTCCTGATCCATTTTGAACTTTTTCAAAATTTTATCAAGGTATGTGCTTTGTGAAAGTCCTATTAAGCGTCTTGATCTATCTCTATAGATCTTGATGCCCAATATGTAAGCAGCTTCACCGAGGTCTTTCATTGAAAAACTTTTATTCAAGTATCCCTTTATGCTATCCAAAAATTCTATATCATTTCCAATTAATAATATGTCATCTACATATAATATCAGAAATGCTACAGAGCTCCCACTCACTTTCTTGTAAATACAGGCTTCTCCAAAAGTCTGTATAAAACCATATGCTTTGATCACACTATCAAAGCGTTTATTCCAACTCCGAGATGCTTGCACCAGTCCATAAATAGAACGCTGGAGCTTGCACACTTTGTTAGCACCTTTTGGATCAACAAAACCTTCTGGCTGCATCATATACAACTCTTCTTCCAGAAATCCATTCAAGAATGCAGTTTTGACATCCATTTGCCAAATTTCATAATCATGAAATGCAGCAATAGCTAACATGATTCGGACAGACTTAAGCAACGCTACGGGTGAGAAAGTCTCATCGTAGTCAACTCCTTGAACTTGTCGAAAACCTTTCGTAACAAGTCGAGCTTTATAGATAGTTACATTACCATCTGCGTCAGTCTTCTTCTTAAAGATCCATTTATTCTCAATTGCTTGCCGATCATCAGGTAAGTCAACCAAAGTCCATACTTTGTTTTCATACATGGATCCCATCTCAGATTTCATGGCCTCTAGCCATTTTGCGGAATCTGGGCTCATCATCGCTTCCTCATAGTTCGTAGGTTCATCATGGTCAAGCAACATGACTTCCAGAATTGGATTACCGTACCACTCTGGTGCGGATCTTACTCTGGTAGACCTACGAGGTTCAGTAGAAACTTGATCTGAAGTTTTATGATCAATATCATTAGCTTCCTCACTAATTGGTGTAGTTGTCACAGGAACCGGTTCTTGTGATGCACTACTTTCCAATAAGGGAGTAGATACAGTTATCTCATCAAGTTCTACTTTCCTCCCACTCACTTCTTTCGAGAGAAACTCCTTCTCTAGAAAGGATCCGATTTTAGCAACGAAAATCTTGACCTCAGATCTGTGATGGAAGGTGTACCCAATAGTCTCTTTTGGGTATCCTATGAAGACACATTTCTCCGATTTGGGTTCGAGCTTATCTGGTTGAAGTTTCTTCACATAAGCATCGCAGCCCCAAACTTTAAGAAACGACAACTTTGGTTTCTTGCCAAACCACAGTTCATAAGGCGTCGTCTCAACGGATTTTGATGGTGCCCTATTTAACGTGAATGCGGCCGTCTCTAAAGCATAACCCCAAAACGATAGCGGTAAATCAGTAAGAGACATCATAGATCGCACCATATCTAGTAAAGTACGATTACGATGTTCGGACACACCATTTCGTTGTGGTGTTCCGGGTGGCGTGAGTTGCGAAACTATTCCGCATTGTTTCAAGTGTAGACCAAACTCGTAACTCAAATATTCTCGTCCACGATCAGATCGTAGAAATTTTATTTTCTTGTTACGATGATTTTCCACTTCACTCTGAAATTCTTTGAACTTTTCAAATGTTTTAGACTTGTGTTTCATCAAGTAGATATACCCATATATGCTCAAATCATCTATGAAGGTGAGAAAATAACGATACCCGCCGCGAGCCTCAACATTCATTGGACCACAAACATCAGTATGTATGATTTCCAACAAATCAGTTGCTCGCTCCATAGTTCCGGAGAACGGCGTTTTAGTCATCTTGCCCATGAGGCACGGTTCGCAAGTACCAAGTGATTCATAATCAAGTGATTCCAAAAGCCCATCAGTATGGAGTTTCTTCATGCGCTTTACACCGATATGACCTAAATGGCAGTGCCACAAATAAGTTGCACTATCGTTATCAACTCTGCATCTTTTGGTTTCAACACTATGAATATGTGTATCACTACTATCGAGATTCAATAAAAATAGACCACTTTTAAAGGGTGCATGACCATAAAAGATATTACTCATATAAATAGAACAACCATTATTCTCTGATTTAAATGAATAACTGTCTCGCATCAAACAAGATCCAGATATAATGTTCATGCTCAATGCTGGCACCAAATAACAATTATTTAGGTCTAAAACTAATCCCGATGGTAGATGTAGAGGTAGCGTGCCGACCGCGATCACATCGACTTTGGAACCATTTCCCACGTGCATCGTCACCTCGTCCTTAGCCAATCTTCGCTTAATTCGTAGTCCCTGTTTCGAGTTGCAAATATTAGCAACAGAACCAGTATCAAATACCCAGGTGCTACTGCGAGCATTAGTAAGGTACACATCAATAACATGTATATCACATATACCTTTGTTCACTTTGCCATCCTTCTTATCCGCCAAATACTTGGGGCAGTTCTGCTTCCAGTGTCCAGTTTACTTGCAGTAGAAGCACTCAGTTTCAGGCTTAGGTCCAGACTTGGGTTTCTTCTCTTGAGCAGCAACTTGCTTGCTGTTCTTTTTGAAGTTCCCCTTCTTCTTCCCTTTGCCCTTTTTCTTGAAACTGGTGGTCTTGTTAACCATCAACACTTGATGCTCCTTCTTGATTTCTACCTCCGCGGCTTTTAGCATTGCGAAGAGCTCGGGAATAGTCTTGTTCATCCCTTGCATATTATAGTTCATCACGAAGCTCTTGTAGCTTGGTGGCAGTGATTGAAGAATTCTGTCAATGACACTGTCATCAGGAAGATTAACTCCCAGTTGAATCAAGTGATTATTATACGCAGACATTTTGAGTATATGTTCACTGACAGAACTATTCTCCTCCATCTTGCAGCTATAGAACTTATTGGAGACTTCATATCTCTCAATCCGGGCATTTGCTTGTATTAACTTCAACTCCTGGAACATCTCATATGCTCCATGATGTTCAAAACATCATTGAAGACCCAGTTCTAAGCCGTAAAGCATGGCACACTGAACTATCGAGTAGTCATCAGCTTTGCTCTGCCAGACGTTCTTAACGTCGTCAGTTGCATCAGCAGCAGGCCTGGCACCCAGCGGTGCTTCCAGGACGTAACTTTTCTATGCAGCAATGAGGATAATCCTCAGGTTATGGACCCAGTCCGTGTAATTGCTACCATCATCTTTCAACTTTGCTTTCTCAAGGAACGCATTAAAATTCAACGGAACAACAGCACGAGCCATCTATCTACAAACAAACATAGACAAGCAAGATACTATCAGGTACTAAGTTCATGATAAATTTAAGTTCAATTAATCATATTACTTAAGAACTCCCACTTAGACAGACATCTCTCTAGTCATCTAAGTGATCACGTGATCCAAATCAACTAAACCATGTCCGATCATCACGTGAGATGGAGTAGTTTCAATGGTGAACATCACTATGTTGATCATATCTACTATATGATTCACGTTCGACCTTTCGGTCTCCGTGTTCCGAGGCCATATCTGTATATGCTAGGCTCGTCAGGTATGACCTGAGTATTCCGCGTGTGCAACTATTTTGCACCCGTTGTATTTGAACGTAGAGCCTATCACACCCGATCATCACGTGGTGTCTCAGCACGAAGAACTTTCGCAACGGTGCATACTCAGGGAGAACACTTCTTGATTATTAGTGAGAGATCATCTTAAAATTCTACCGTTAATCAAAGCAAGATAAGATGCACAAAGGATAAACGTCACATGCAATCAATATAGGTGATATGATATGGCCATCATCTTCTTGTGCTTGTGATCTCCATCTTCGAAGCACCGTCTTGATCAACATCGTCACTGGCGCGACACCTTGATCTCCATCGTAGCATCGTTGTCGTTACGCCATCTATTGCTTCTACGACTATCGCTACCGCTTAGAGATAAAGTAAAGCAATTACAGGGCGTTTGCATTTCATACAATAAAGCGACAACCATATGGCTCCTGCCAGTTGCCGATAACTTCGGTTACAAAACATGATCATCTCATACAATAAAATATAGCATCACGTCTTGACCATATCACATCACAACATGCCCTGCAAAAACAAGTTAGACGTACTTTACTTTGTTGTTGCAAATTTTACGTGGCTGCTACGGGCTTAGCAAGAACCGTTCTTACCTACGCATCAAAACCACAACGATAGTTCGTCAAGTTGGTGTTGTTTTAACCTTCGCAAGGACCGGGCGTAGCCACACTCGATTCAGCTAAAGTGAGAGAGACAGACAGCCGCCAGCCACCTTTAAGCACGAGTGCTCGCAACGGTGAAACCAGTCTCGCGTAAGCGTACGCGTAATGTCGGTCCGGGCCGCTTCATCTCACAATACCGCCGAACCAAAGTATGACATGCTGGTAAGCAGTATGACTTGTATCGCCCACAACTCACTTGTGTTCTACTCGTGCATATAACATCAACGCATAAAACCTAGGCTCGGATGCCACTGTTGGGGAACGTAGTAATTTCAAAAAAATTCCTACGTACACGCAAGATCATGGTGATGGCATAGCAACGAGAGGGGAGAGTGTTGTCCACGTACCCTCGTAGACCGTAAGCGGAAGCGTTAGGATGTAGTCGTACGTCTTCACGATCCGACCGATCCAAGTACCGAACGTACGACACCTCCGAGTTCAGCACACGTTCAGCTCGATGACGATCCCCGGGCTCTGATCCAGCAAAGCTTTGGGGATGAGTTCCGTCAGCACGACGGCGTGGTGACGATGATGATGCTATACCGGCGCAGGGCTTCGCCTAAACTCCGCGACGATATGACCGAGGTGGAATATGGTGGAGGGGGGCACCGCACACAGCTAAGGAACGATCCGTAGATCAACTTGTGTGTCTATGGGGTGCCCCCCGCCCCCGTATATAAAGGAGCCAGGGGGGAGGAGGCGGCCGGCCAAGGAGGGCGCGCCAAGGGGGGAGTCCTACTCCCACCGGGAGTAGGACTCCCTTCTTTCCTAGTTGGAATAGGAGAAGGGGGGAAAGAGGAGGAAGAGGGGAAGGAAAGGGGGGGGCGCCGCCCCCCTTCCCTTGTCCTATTCAGACTAGGAAGGGGAGGGGCGCGCGGCCCCCTCCTACCTCCTCCCCTCTTCTCCCTCGAGGCCCATGTAGGCCCAATAACCCCCCGGGGGGTTCCGGTAACCTCCCGGTACTCCGGTAAAATTCCGATTTCACCCGGAACGATTCCGATGTCCAAATATAGGCTTCCAATATATCGATCTTTATGTCTCGACCATTTCGAGACTCCTCGTTACGTTCGTGATCACATCCGGGACTCCGAACAAACTTTGGTACATCAAAACTTACAAACTCATAATAAAACTGTCATCGTAACGTTAAGCGTGCGGACCCTACGGGTTCGAGAACTATGTAGACATGACCTAGAACTATTCTCGGTCAATAACCAATAGCGGAACCTAGATGCCCATATTGGTTCCTACATATTCTTCGAAGATCTTTATCGGTCAAACCGCATAACAACATACGTTGTTCCCTTTGTCATCGGTGTTGGAAATATGCCCTGAGGCAATGATAAATTGGTTATTATTATTATACTTCCTTGTTCATGATAATCGTTTATTATCCATGCTATAATTGTATTGATAGGAAACTCAGATACATGTGTGGGTACATAGACAACACCATGTCCCTAGTAAGCCTCTAGTTGACTAGCTCGTTGATCAACAGATGGTTACGCTTTCCTGACCATGGACATAGGATGTCGTTGATAACGGGATCACATCATTAGGAGAATGATGTGATGGACAAGACCCAATCCTAAGCCTAGCACAAAGATCGTGTAGTTTGTATGCTAAAGCTTTTCTAATGTCAAGTATATTTTCCTTAGACCATGAGATTGTGCAACTCCCGGATACCGTAGGAATGCTTTGGGTGTACCAAACATCACAACGTAACTGGGTGACTATAAAGGTGCACTACAGGTATCTCCGAAACTGTCTGTTGGGTTGGCACGAATCGAGACTGGGATTTGTCACTCCGTGTAAACGGAGAGGTATCTCTAGGCCCACTCGGTAGGACATCATCATAATGTGCACAATGTGACCAAGGGGTTGATCACGGGATGATGTGTTACGGAACGAGTGAAGAGACTTGCCGGTAACGAGATTGAACAAGGTACCGGTATACCGACGATCGAATTTCGGGCAAGTACAATACAGTTAGACAAAGGGAATTGTATACGGGATCGATTGAGTCCTTGATATCGTGGTTCATCCGATGAGACCATCGTGCAACATGTGGGAGCCAACATGGGTATCTAGATCCCGCTGTTGGTTATTAACCGGAGAACGTCTCGGTCATGTCTACATGTCTCCCGAACCCGTAGGGTCTACACACTTAAGGTTCGATGACGCTAGGGTTATAAAGGAAGTTTGTATGTGGTTACCAAATGTTGTTCGGAGTCCCGGATGAGATCCCAGACGTCACGAGGAGTTCCGGAATGGTCCGGAGGTAAAGATTTATATATGGGAAGTCCTATTTTGGTCACCGGAAAAGTTTCGGGTTTTTCCGGTAACGTACCGGGACCACCGGGAGGGTCCCGGGGGTCCACCAAGTGGGGCCACCAACCCTGGAGGGCTGCATGGGCCAAGTGTGGGAGGGAACCAGCCCCAGGTGGGCTGGTGCGCCCCCCACTAGGGCCCCAAGGCGCAGGGGAGAGTGGGAGGGGGCAAACCCTAGGGCAGATGGGCCCTAAGGCCCACCCCAGGCGCGCCTCCCCTCTCTCCCCCTCTGGCCGCCACCCAGATGGGATCTGGGGGCTGCCGCCACCCCTGGGGAGGGAACCCTAGAGGGGGCGCATCCCCCTCCCCTTCCCCTATATATACTTGAGGGTTTTGGGGCTGCGAACATACGAGTTTGACCTCTCCTTGGCGCAGCCCTACCTCTCTCCCTTCTCCTCTCCCGCGGTGCTTGGCGAAGCCCTGCTGGATCACCACGCTCCTCCATCACCACCACGCCATTATTCTGCTGCTGGATGGAGTCTTCCTCAACCTCTCCCTCTCTCCTTGCTGGATCAAGGCATGGGAGACGTCACCGGGCTGTACGTGTGTTGAACGCGGAGGTGCCGTCCGTTCGACACTAGGATCTCCGGTGATTTGGATCACGACGAGTATGACTCCTTCAACCCCGTTCTCTTGAACGCTTCCACTTAGCAATCTACAAGGGTATGTAGATGCACTCTCCTTCCCCTCGTTGCTGGTTTCTCCATAGATAGATCTTGGTGACACGTAGGAAAATTTTGAATTTCTGCTATGTTCCCCAACAATCGGTATGTTGCTTGCCCGAGATTTGATCGTCGGTATCCAATACCTAGTTCAATCTCGTTACCGGCAAGTCTCTTTACTCGTTCCGTAATGCATCATCCCGTAACCAACTCATTTGGTCACATTGCTTGCAAGGCTTATAATGATGTGCATTACCGAGAGGGCCCAGAGGTACCTCTCCGACAATCGGAGTGTCAAAACCTAATCTCGAAATACGCCAACTCAACATGTACCTTGGGAGACACCTGTAGTACTCCTTTATAATCACCCAGTTACGTTGTGACGTTTGGTAGTACCCAAAGTGTTCCTACGGTAAACGGGAGTTGCATAATTCTCATAGTTACAGGAACATGTATAAGTCATGAAGAAAGCAATAGCAATATACAAAACGATCAAGTGCTAGGCTAACGGAATGGGTCATGTCAATCACATCATTCTCCTAATGATGTGATCCCATTAATCAAATAACAACACATGTCTATGGTTAGGAAACATAACCATCTTTGATTAATGAGCTAGTCAAGTAGAGGCATACTAGTGACTATATGTTTGTCTATGTATTCACACATGTATCATGTTTCCGGTTAATACAATTCTAGCATGAATAATAAACATTTATCATGATATGAGGAAATAAATAATAACTTTATTATTGCCTCTAGGGCATATTTCCTTCACTATTGAGGGAGTCCTGGATTAGGGGGTGTCCGGACAGCCGGACTACCATCATCAGCCGAACTATCATCGACCGGACTATCATCATCGACCGGACTCCAAGACTATGAAGATACAAGATTGAAGACTTCGTCCCGTGTCCGGATGGGACTTTCCTTGGCGTGGAAGGCAAGCTTGGCGATACAGATACGTAGATCTCCTACCATTGTAACCGACTCTATGTAACCCTAGCCCTCTCCGGTGTCTATATAAACCGGATGGCTCTAGTCCGTAGGACACAACAACAACCATTACAATCATACCATAGGCTAGCTTCTAGGGTTTAGCCTCCTTGATCTCGTGGTAGATCCACTCTTGTAAACATCCACAATATCAATATCAATCAAGAAGGACGTAGGGTTTTACCTCCATCAAGAGGGCCCGAACCTGGGTAAAACATCGTGTCCCTTGTCTCCTATTACCATCCGCCTAGACACACAGTTCGGGACCCCCTACCCGAGATCCGCCGGTTTTGACACCGGCATTGGTGCTTTCATTGAGAGTTCCTCTGTGTCGTCACCGATAGGCTTGATGGCCTCTTCAATCGACAACGACGCAGTCCTGGGTGAGACTTTTCTCCCTAGACAGATCTTCGTATTCGGCGGCTTCGCACTGCGGGCCAACTCACTTGGCCATCTGGAGCAGATCGAAAGCTTCGCCTCTGGCCGTCAGGTCAGGTTTGGAAGCCTAAACTTCACTGCCGATATCCGCGGGGACTTGATCTTCGATGGATCTGAGCCACAGCCGAGCGTGCCGCACTGTCGCGATGGGCACGACCTAACTCTGCCGCCGGACAGCACCTTGGAGGCCGCACACGAAACCCCTCCGACCCATAGGACGGATGGCTGGACACCGCCTCGGGAGCTGCAACTTCTACGGCGACGGAGCCGAACACTTACCTTGTCCCGCATAAAGCTCATGACTCCAAGGTGCCGGACTCCCTGCCGGACTCCGAACCTCCTGCGCCCCTGCCAGTCGAATCCGATTGGGCGCCGATCATGGAATTCACCGCTACGGACATCTTTCAGCACTCACCCTTCGGTGATATCTTAAATTCTCTGAAGCATCTCTCGCTATCCGGAGAGCCCTGGCCGAACTACGGCCAGGATGGTTGGGACGCGGAAAACGAAGAAATTCAGAGCCCACCCACCACCCACTTCGTAGCCACCGTCGACGATCTAACCGACGTGCTCGACTACGACTCCGAAGACATCGACGGTATGGACGACGATGCCGGAGACTATCAAGAACCAGTGCCTACAGGACACTGGAAGACCACCTCGTCATACGACATATACATGGTGGACACCCCAAAAGATGGGGACGGCGAAGAAGCAACGGAGGCCGATTCCTTAAAGAAACAGCCCAAGTGCCGATGTCAGCGGCGCCGCTCTAAATCCCGCCACAACAAGAATAGAGATTCCGGCACAGGAGATAATAACACCCCAGAAAGTGCCGAAGACAACCCCCTCCAGCACGATCCAGCGCAGGAGGAGGCAGAAGCAAGCCCTCATGAGAGGGCGGCAGACGAAGAGGTCGAGGATGATAATTACTTACCTCCCTCCAGAGACGAGGCAAGCCTCGACGACGATGAATTCGTCATGCCTGAGGATCCCGTCGAACAAGAGCGTTTTAGACGCAGGCTAATGGCCACGGCAAACAGCCTAAAGAAAAAGCAGCAACAGCTTCAAGTTGATCAAAACCTGCTGGCCGACAGATGGACCGAGGTCCTCGCGGCCGAAGAGTATGAACTCGAACGCCCCTCCAAAAGTTACCCAAAACGCAAGTTGCTCCCCCGACTAGAGGAGGAAGCGTACAAACCTGCATCACCAGCGCACAATACGGCAGACCGACCACCTCGTGGCCGCGACAGAGAGGCATGCAAGCCCTCCACCAAAACCGTACCCCGGCATAGCTCAAAAAGCATGAAGCCACGGGGGAACGCGCAGGACTTGCGGGATATATTGGAGGACAAGGCAAGACAATCCAGATCTATCTATGGATCACGGGGGCGCCCCAAGACCCATGACGAATACCGTCGCGCCGGATACAACTACTCCGGCCGGGCCGAACACAGCAGACAACGCTCTATCGAGCTACGTCGTGATATTGCTCAATACAGAGGCGCCGTGCACCCACTATGCTTCACTGACGAAGTAATGGATCATCAAATCCCTGAAGGGTTTAAACTCGTTAATATCGAATCCTACGATGGCACAACAGACCCGGCGGTTTGGATTGAGGATTATCTCCTCCATATACATATGGCCCGCGGTGACGATCTTCATGCCATCAAATATCTCCCGCTCAAGCTTAAAGGACCAGCTCGGCATTGGCTTAACAGCCTGCCCGCAGAGTCAGTTGGATGCTGGGAAGACCTGGAAGCCGCATTCCTCGACAACTTCCAGGGCACGTCTGTGCGACCACCGGACGCAGATGACCTAAGCCACATAATCCAGCAGCCAGACGAATCGGCCAGGCAATTCTGGACATGATTCTTAACAAAGAAAAATCAAATCGTCGACTGTCCGGATGCAGAGGCCCTCGCTGCCTTCAAACATAACATCCGCGACGAGTGGCTGGCCCGGCACCTAGGACAGGAAAAGCCAAAATCCATGGCAGCCCTCACATCACTCATGACCCGCTTTTGTGCGGGAGAGGATAGCTGGCTAGCTCGCAGCAACAACCTCAACAAAAACGTTGGCAGTCCGGATACCAAGGACCACAACGGCAGGTCGCGTCGAAACAAAAACAAACGCCACAATAACGGCGACAGCAATGAGGATATGGCAGTCAACGCCGGATTCTGAGGCTCCAAGCCCGGTCAACGGAAGAAGCCATTCAAAAGAACCACTCTGGGCCCGTCCAATTTGGACCGAATACTCGACCGCTCCTGTCAAATACATGGAACCCCCGAAAAGCCAGCTAACCACACCACAAAGATTGTTGGGTATTCAAGCAGGCATGCAAATTAATCGCCGAAAACAATGACAAGGGGCTACATAGTGATGACGAGGAAGAGACCCGGCCGCCGAACAACAGAGGACAAAAGGGATTCCCCCCTCAAGTTCGGACGGTAAACATGATATACGCAACGCATATACCCAAGAGGGAGCGGAAGCGTCCACTAAGGGACATATACGCGATGGAGCCAGTCGCCCCAAAATTCAACCCATGGTCCTCTTGCCCGATCACTTTCGATCGAAGAGACCATCCGACCAGTATCCGCCATGGCGGATTCGCCGCATTGGTTTTAGACCCAATCGTTGATGGATTTCACCTCACGAGAGTCCTGATGGACGGCGGCAGTAGCCTGAACCTGCTTTATCAGGATACAGTGTGCAAGATGGCATAGACCCTTCAAGGATTAAACCTACAAAGACAACCTTCAAAGGCGTCATACCAGGTGTCGAGGCCAGTTGTACAGGCTCAGTTACACTGAAAGTGGTCTTCAGATCCCCGGATAATTTCCGAAGCGAGGAGTTAATCTTCGACATACTCCCGTTCCGCAGTGGCTATCACGCTCTGCTCGGACGAACCGCGTTCGCAAAATTCAACGCGGTGCCGCATTATGCATACCTTAAGCTTAAGATGCCAGGCCATCGTGGAGTCATCACGGTCAATGGAAACACAGAACGCTCCCTCCGAACGGAGGAACATACAGCGGCTCTCGCGGTAGAAGTACAGAGCAGCCTTTTAAGGCAACTTTTGAGTCCGGCCGTTAAACGACCGGACACGGCCAAACGCGCCCGGAGCAACATCAACCAAGACCACCTGGCACGTTCCGAGCACGCGTAGCAATGCGGCCTCAACCCCAGCCCTCGCACAATTGTAAGACAAACTCTCCGCATACATAATTACGCCCTGGAGATACCATGGGCATAGGGGGAGAGGCACAACCACAACAGACCCAGAGTGCGGTTCGACCACACCAGGGGCTCCCAAGTGTGTCGCTCTTTTTATCTTTTATTTCTCTCTTTTTTATAGAGAACTCTGTCCGGCGGCGAACCTGCCGAACTCATGATGCAACAGCCAGGGAGGGACAAAGGCTGCGACGAACACTCAGGTGATCTCCATTACGAGCATTAAATTTGTTAAATACACCATTCCGCGGCCTACCCCTGGAGGGAGATGCCTTTAATTCGTCCAATCCCTTGCTTTCCGCACTATTTGTATCATTCCGCACTCATAGCATATCTTCTCGAATAAAGTGCAGCACTTTTTGCCCATAATTGCATTACCTTATATATATGTTCATTTACGACATGTTGCATCCGTACATTTTGGTACGGCCAAATACACCAGGGGCTTATGTTCCCCGCATTATGGTGTGATAAAGTCCGAACACTTTCACCAGTGCGGCACCCCGAACTTATAGCATTATATGAATCGGCTCCGAATCATGTCTTGGGTCAATAGTTGGGTTTGCCCGGCTCCCATGTTTGGCACCTTATGTTCCGTTCTATCGGCTAAGGTAGCACTGGGAGAACCACTGCGATTGCGCCCCGGTTGAGCCGGGTTAACGCCTCAGTGGAGAAAGCTAAAACTGACTGTCATGATAAGGCGAGAGACTGGTCGCTCTTCGAGAGGTCTTTTCGGGTCCTTAAAGACCTACGCCGCTTCGAGCGAAGTTTCGGATAATGTCCGACGAAGGCGTGGATAGCGCCCCGAATTCGGTCTTCCGAATACTAGGGGCTTCGCCGAAATTTAAAATTATAGAATTCTATGGCTAAGTGAGAGTGTTCAAGCACTATAAGTCTGGTTGCCTTGTTCGTTGTGTTGAGCGCCTCCCTAGATGGACCCAAAAATGGGAATAAGAGTGCTCAAGTTTATCCCGAACACCCCAGCACTCGTGGCATGGGGGCTGAAGCCGACGACTTGCCATCTCTCAGATTTGATAAACAACCGCACAGAAGGTAATATTTTAAATCAATAAGCGTTGCTTAGCGCATATGAACAAAGTTTTCAGCGCACAGGATAACACATTGCGAATCTATTCAATGATTACATCTCTGGGGCACTCATCCGCAATCTTGCGGGCACCCTTCAGGACAGTCTTATAGTACATCTCGGGCGTACGATACTCCTTACCCGCTGGTGGCTCGTCTGTGATTAGCTTCTCCGCATCCAGCTTGCCCCAATGCACCTTTGCACGGGCAAGGGCCCGACGAGCACCTTCAATACAGGCGGAGCGCTTGATAACCTCCACCCAGGGGCACGCATCCACCAACCGTTGTACGAGGCCGAAGTAGCTCCCAGGCATGGCCTCTGCAGGCCACAGCCGGACTATGAGGCCCTTCATGGCCTGCTCGGCCACCTTGTGGAGCTCGACCAGCTGCTTCAGCTGGTCGCTAGGGGGCACCGGATGGCCGGCCTCAGCATACTGAGACCAGAAGACCTTCTCCGTTGAGCTCCCCTCCTCGGCTCGGTAGAATGCGGCGGCATCAGACACGCTGCGAGGCAGATCTGGAAACGCCCCTGGAGAGCTCCGAATTCGGGTAAGTAACACGTAATTTACATTCACATGCTTTCTTTGCATGAAAAATGCCTTACCCGCCGCTATCTTCCTCACCAACTCAATCTCCTGAAGGGACTTATGGGCATCGGCCTTGGCAGTTTTGGCACTTTCGAGAGCCGAGGCAAGCTCGGACTCTCGAGTCTTTGAGTCACGCTCCAAACTCTCATGCTTTTCCATGAGAGCCTGGAGCTCTTGCCGAACCACCGCCACCTGCGCCTCCTACTTTTCTCGCTCTGCCCATTCCGCGGCCGCATTGCGTTCGGCCGCAGACACGGCCTCCTTCAGGGTCGCCACCTTGTTCGTGGCCCCTGCAGTACCCATGTTATCCTGGTTATTTTTTGTTGCAACCTAAATCCTTTTCTGTAAGGTACAAGTTCAAAGTGGTGTTACTCACCTTCTTTGTCCTGGAGCTGCTTCTTGGCGCGGCCGAGCTCTTGCTCGGACCGCTCGAGCTCCTGCTTCAAAGCACCGACCTCCGCAGTCAGTGCGGCAGAGGTCAGCAGCGCAGCCTGCAACCCATATTGACATGATTTTTTAGCAACCCTGTGTATATCTTCTTTTTTTTCAGATCCTCAGTCCGGCTTTTCTTTCCGAACACCGAACCAAGCATCAGGGGCTACTGTCTATGCGGTATTACATTGCATATTTTTAACTTCTTACCTCAAAGCCTGATAGAAGGCTACTGCAGGCTTCGGTCAGCCCGCTCTTGGCAAGCTGTACCTTCTGAATCACCTCACTCATAATAGTGTGGTGTTCTTCCTCGATGGAAGCGCTCTAGAGCGCCTCCAACAAATTGTCCGGCGCCTCCGGTTGGACGGAAGCCGCCGGCGTCACGGTCTTGCCCTTCGTGCGAAGGGGCTGCCGGTAGGACTCCGGAACCACTGCGGGTTCTGATGTGGAGTCCGGCGCAAAGTCCGAGAGGCCGCCTTCTGGCGCCTCCGGAGCCTCCCCCTGATGGGTCCCTTCTTAGGATCCCACCTTGGCGTCCTCGATGTCGCGAGGGGTGGAGGCGGTCGGGATGGAGTCTACATCCGACGGAGCCAACGACCCGCTCGATGAAGCGGGGAGATCATCATTGGCCGGACTACAGGCAGCATGCGGCATCAGAATGACACTATGTGACACAGAAAAAGAAATTATAAATCATTCAGGAATCCGGACACTTACGATCTCGCCGGAGGCCTGGCCCTTGAAGGCCATTCTTCCTCGCCAACGTTGATGTTGGCGGAGCTGTCCGGGGGAATAGTCTTTCCCCTCTTGGACCCTTCGGCCTCCCCTGTTGAGGAAGCCTTTCTCTTCTTCTCTCCCTCCTCTGGGAGAGAGTCCTCTTTCTCCTCCTCGTTTTCGGGGGAGGAGTCCGCCCCGGAGTCGTGGGACACCTGAAAACGGGAACTCTTTCGAGCACCCGTGGCCTCCTTCTTGGCCTTCTTCTCCGGCACCACGTGCGGTGCCGGAACCAGCAGCCTCGCTAGACGGGCGTCTACTGGGTTTTCTGGCATAGGAGCCGGGCAGATAATCTGCTTCGCCTTCCTCATCCAGTCCTGTCAAAGGAAAAGGGGAAATTAAAACCCACATAGAGTCAAACTATGAAAAGCAAGTGTCCCGTAAAGGGGTAGAATCACTCACCTCGTCGGCTTGGTGCTGCGAGCGAAATCCGCGATCTTCGGTCGCGGATGCGGGGGCTTCGGCGCCCTTAAACAGCACCCTCCAGGCGCCTTCGTACGTCATGTCGAAGATCCCGCTCAGCGCCTGGTGCTGTTCCGGATCGAACTCCCACAGATTGAATGCCCGCTCTTGGCATGGGAGAATCCGGCGGATGAGCATGACTTGGACCATGTTAACCAGCCTGAGCTTCTTCACCAGCTTCTGGATACAGGCTCGGAGTCCTGTTAGCTCCTCCGAACTACCCCACAGCAAGCCCTTCTCTTTCCAGGAGGTGAGCTGCGTGGGGATACCAGATCTGAACTCGGGGGCCGCCGCCCACGTAGGGTCGCGCGGCTCGGTGATATAGAACCACCCCGATTGCCACCCCTTGACGGATTCCACGAAGGCCCCTTCGAACCAAAGGACGTTGGGCATCTTGCCCAACATGGCGCCTCCGCACTCCGCTTGAGTGCCCTTCACTACCTTCGGCTTGACATTGAAGGTCTTGAGCCACAAGCCGAAGTGGGGCTGGATGCAGAGGAAGGCCTCGCACACGACGATAAACACCGAGATGTTGAGGATGAAGTTCGGCGCCAGATCATGGAAATCCAGACCGTAGTAGAACATGAGCCCCGGGACAAAGGGGTGAAGTGCAAAGCCCAGTCCGCGGAGGAAGTGGGGAAGAAAAACGACCCTCTCATGGGGCCTGGGGGTGGGGATGAGCTGCCCCTCGTCGGGCAGCCGGTGCGCGATGTCGCCGGATAGGTAGCCAGCGCTGCGCAGTCTTTCGATGTGCTCCTCTGTAACGGAGGAGGTCATCCACTTGCCTCCCGCTCCAGACATGACTGGGGAAGGTTGAGACAAGATGTGCGGGCTTGGGCGCTGGAGCTCGAGTGCGCGGAGATGGATAAGCAAAGGAGGAAGAAGGCGTAGGTGAAAAGGTGAATCCATATCCCTTATATGGGCGGGCGAAGTCTACGCGTCTCCCACCGGCCTGGTAAAACTCGCTTATCCCCCAAGCGTCACCATCAATGGCGCGGTTGAGTTACCCACGTCCGTATTGATGAGAATCCTGGATTAAGGGGGAACACGATCTCTGCTTCGACAAGACGTGCCAAGGAAACCGCTTCGCTAAATGCGCTGAGGTGGTAGAGTAAAAAACGATTCAAGTAATGGCTTGGTAGTGGTGTGACGTCATGCCAGAAAAAACGTCAGCAGATTGAACTTGTGTATATATTATTCTCTCTACGATGGAATGTGGAATTTATTTTGCAGAGTCGGACACTATCCTGGTGTTCACAATCTTATATCATTCGGAGGAGGAACCCGCCTTGCAATGCCAAGCAATATACGCGCCGGACTTATCGTCATTGAAGCCTGGTTCAGGGGCTACTGAGGGAGTCCTGGATTAGGGGGTGTCCGGACAGCCGGACTACCATCATCAGCCGAACTATCATCGGCCGGACTATCATCATCGACCGGACTCCAAGACTATGAAGATACAAGATTGAAGACTTCGTCCCGTGTCCGGATAGGACTTTCCTTGGCGTGGAAGGCAAGCTTGGCGATACGGATACGTAGATCTCCTACCATTGTAACCGACTCTATGTAACCCTAGCCCTCTCCGGTGTCTATATAAATCGGATGGCTCTAGTCCGTAGGACACAACAACAACCATTACAATCATACCATAGGCTAGCTTCTAGGGTTTAGCCTCCTTGATCTCGTGGTAGATCCACTCTTGTAAACATCCACAATATCAATATCAATCAAGCAGGACGTAGGGTTTTACCTCCATCAAGAGGGCCCGAACCTGGGTAAAACATCGTGTCCCTTGTCTCCTGTTACCATCCGCCTAGACGCACAGTTCGGGACCCCCTACCCAAGATCCGCCGGTTTTGACACCGACAACTATCAATGTCTCCTTCTTCCTGGACTTTACCACAATGTCATCAACATAGGCATGAACATTGTGCCCAATCTGAGTGTGAAGACAATTTTGCACACAGCGTTGATAAGTTGCCTGGGCACTCTTGAGCCCAAAGGTCATAGAAACATAGCAGAAGGCTCCAAAGGGAGTGATGAAGGCGGTCTTCTCCTGGTCCTTAACTGCCATTTTGATCTGATGATAGCCTGAATAAGCATCCAAGAAACTCAAACGCTCACAACCCGCTGTCGCATCAATGAACTGATCAATACGCGGGAGAGCAAAAGGATCGGCCGGACAAGCTTTGTTCAAATCTGTGTAGTCCACACACATGCGCCAAGTGTCGTTTTTCTTAAGAACAAGCATCGGATTAGCCAACCACTCAGGGTGAAATGCCTCAACGATAAACCCAGCAGCCAATAGCCGGGCTACCTCCTCACCAATTGCCTTGTGTCTCTCCTTGTTAAAGCGGCAAAGAAACTGCTTGACCGGTTTAAACTTGGGATCAATATTAAGAGTGTGCTCAACGAGTTCCCTCGGTACACCTGGCATGTCAGAAGGCTTCCTTGCAAAAATGTCCCGGTTCTCACGGATGAACTCGATGAGCATGCTTTCCTATTTCGGATCCAGATTTGTGCTGATGCTAAACTGTTTGGATGAATCGCCAGGAACAAAATCAACAAGCTTAGTCTCATCAGCCGGTTTGAATTTCAGGTTCGGGTCATGCTCAGTTGTGGGCTTCTTCAGAGGGGTCATATCTGCCGGATCAACATTGTCATTATAGAACTTCAACTCCTCTGTAGCACAAACCGATTCAGCATAGGCCGCATCACCCTCCTGGCAATCCAAAGTGATCTTAGGACTTCCGTGAACTGTGATGGTCCCCTTGTGACCCGGCATCTTGAGCTGCAAATAAATATAACAAGGCCTTGCCATGAACTTTGCATAAGCCGGTCGTCCAAACAGTGCTTGGTACGGGCTCTGGATCCTCACCACTTCAAAGGTCAATGTTTCAGACCGGGAGTCATGCTCATCACCAAACACAACCTCCGAAGAGATCTTGCCAACAGGATACGCCGATTTACCTGGTACTACACCATGGAAAACAGTGTTTGACGGTTTAAGACTCTTCTCTGTCAACCCCATGCGATGGAAGGTCTCATAATACGGAATGTTGATACTGCAACCTCCATCCATAAGCACTTTGGTGAACTTGTAACCTTCCACCTGAGGTGCCACCACTAAGGCCAGGTGACCCGAATTGTCAACCCGGGGCGGATGATCCTATCTGCTCCACACAATGGGTTGCTCGGACCACCGCAAGTAACGTGGTACTGCCGGTTCAACAGCATTAACCGCCCTCTTGTGGAGCTTCTGATCACGCTTGCACAAACTAGTGGTGAATACATGATACTGCCCACCATTCAACTGCTTTGGGTGACTCTGATAACCCGACTGCTGCTGATTTCCTTGATTATTCTGTTGGCTATTACCACCTTGGTTGTTCTGGTTGCCCTGATTATTCTGAAATCTAGAGTTTGAACCACCGCCACCATGAAAACCTAGACCTGAACTGCCCGGTGGACCCTGATCATACCGGAAAAGATCAGAGTTTTTGAACTCCTTCATAATGTAACAATCTTTCCAAAGATGTGTTGCAGGAACCTCCTTGGTCCCATGCTTTGGGCAGGGCTGGTTTAACAAACGCTCCAGATTCATTCCGCCACCACGCTGGGGCGGTTTACCCTTACGACGCTGCACATTAGCGTTAGCCACAAAATCTGAATTATCTGCTTTGCGCTTACCATTATTCCCATGGCCTCCTTGGTTGTGTTGTTGTCCCTTTGCACCGTCGTTCTTCTTTCCCTTCTCCGGTTTCTCCTCATCAGAATCGGGATCCTTGGTATTATCAGAATCGACATATTTGACCAAGGTGGCCATAAGGGTGCCCATATCATTGCAGTGGCGCTTGAGCCGTCCCAACTTTATCTTTAGTGACTTAAACCGGGAATTATGTTCCAGTGTGATGATTGCTTGGCCAACATTAATCCGGTCTGATGAATGCCAAACTTCTGAAACTCGGCGCACCCAATGAGTTGTTGACTCGTTCTCCCATTGGACACAGGCATCCAGATCCACAATGGACATAGGTTGTTTACAGGTGTCTTTGAAATTGGCTATAAACCGGGCCTTCAACTGGTCCCATGACTCGACGGAGTTAGCTGGTAAGTTCTTCAACCATATACGGGTTGTTCCCTCCAACATCATCGTGAAGTACTTTGCACAAGCCGCTTCATCCACGTCCAGCATCTCCATTGCCAACTCATAACTTTCCACCCATGCCTCGGGCGGTTGATCAGCGGTGTAATTAGGCACCTTACGTGGACCCTTGAAATCTTTAGGCAGCCGCACATTACGGAGAGCCGGGATGAGACACGGTACTCCCCGGGAACTGAAGGCAAGCCCGGTGCCTCGGTCTACTGATGCTGCTGGATGAACCAGGGCGGGCTGATGACGACCCGTATACTGTGCTGCTAAAGCGGCCTCCCTTCATGCTCTGCCATTATCCACCACTTCCTGAGCGTTCCCCTCACCATGCGCCGGATTGGGTCCTTGAGGGACAATACGGCGCCGCGCACTGCTGGACACCTCCGGTTCATCTATATGCCTGCTATAGCTTTTGCTCAGACATGGGGTCGTGTGAATCCTGTCTCGGCTATACGAGTAAGCTTGCTGCTGTGTCATAGCCGTTTGAAGAAGATCCCTGGCCCGCCGTGTCTCAACTGCCGCTGGTGATTCACCTTCTATTGGAATAGCTGCCAGCCGGGATGCTACTACTATCATATAGTCCAAAGGGGTAGAGAAGTGACCCGGCGGGGGCATGGTATACCATGGCGGGTTGTCCATTCGTTGAGGTGGACCCATCACCTGAGGTTGATCCGGCGCTCTAGTCCCTGGCACAATAGTCCGGTTCACTGCTGCTGGATTGCTAGTCCCTGCTACTGGTGTATCAAAGAGATTCATCGCATTGTAATCCGCCGGCAAGCGAGATTGATGTATCCCTCCTGAATACTTGATTCGAAGCGTTCTGATCCATCAAAAGTTGATAATTCTTGGCTTGAATCCTCTGCGCCTGGGCATCTAAAGCGGCCCATTCCTCAGCCATCCTGATTTCCTCAGACGCTAAATCCTCTTTGGCCTGTGTTATCTGATCCTTTAGCCTCGCAACGTCCGCATTGTGCTGATCCTGCGTCGTCGGAGTACCTGCGATGGTCAACAAGGCTGCCCAGGCATCCATCAAACCGGAGAGAACTTGAACCGGCCGGCGCGCGGAGCCTCCTGCCCCTGCTACCGGCCCTGACGCCGCCGTAGTAGAATTTTGCAAAGTTGGTTGTGTTCCGGCCATGAAGATTCTGACTCGGTTCGGCGGTTCAAGAAATTCCGGAATACTGGTGCCATCGGAATACCCTTCGAACACACCGTCATGAACTTGGTACAGGGATTCGGTTTCACCAGCGGAGGATTCGCCGTCGGAATTAGCGACCGTTTCACCTTCAGACACCGGTTCAGATCCGATCCCGTGGACACATCCCACGAACGCACGCTTCATGGCAGGCTGAATCCGAGCGGGGCTTGCACGCTGAGCCGTCTCGACGAGGTCGGTGCAGATGTCCGGCTCAGGGCCCGGTTCGCCGATCTTGCCAATGAAAATGTGAATTCCGCCAAAGGGGACCCGGTACCCGTACTCAATTGAGCCGGCCTCGGGGCCCCATCCTGCGTCGTCGATGTAGAGCTTGCCGCGACGACTCTTGGTCATCCAGCCAACCGCGTACCCTTTGAGTCCTTCAAAGCTGCCCTTTAAGAACTCGAAACCATCGTGCGAAAGCCCCATGGTGGGCGCCAACTGCCATGGAAATATCACGTCAGGACTTAGTCATGGAGCCATCGCGATGGGTTAGCTTAAAGGGGTTAAACCGGACAAAGGACACGAGGATTTTATACTAGTTCGGCCCCTTCGATGAAGGTGAAGGCCTACGTCTAGTTGTGTTGGGATTATTGGGGTCTCGATAACCAGGGAGCTAAACACGCTATGCCTGGCTCTCGAGTTGTTGTATCTTGTCCCTGAACCGCCGCCGGGTCGTCCCCTTATATACACGGGTTGACACCCGGCCGGTTTACAGAGTCCCGAGGCCGGCTCATACAAGTGTCCGGCTCGGTCTCTCTTTTCCTATCTTATAATACAAGTTATATGATTATGGCGGTTTACCACTATGGGCCCTAATCCGCCTTTGGGCTCCGGGCCTCTAAGCTTCATAGTAAAGCGCCATCTTCTGGGTCTTCATGGGCTTCAATATAGTTGAGCGTGAACCAGCCCCTCCTGAGCGGTTTATACTCAGTAGTTATATCCCCAACACGAGGCCTTCAGTTAGTCCACAAAATCGGATGTTCGAGAGTACAAATGGAATCAGACAGTCTAGAGATAATTGAAGCTTGCAATGGAGTGAAGGATATCTAGGCACCTTACTCTGCTATCTTGGCTGATTGTTTTCAGGTTGCACATGAAATATCACATTTGAAGTTTCAGCATTGCCCTCCAGAAGCAAACACTTTGGCACATTTGGTAGCTAGACATGCATATGATTCCCAGGTAGTTTTGTTGTGGGAGGATGAACCCCCCTAATTTCATTTTACCGCATGTAATCAAAGATGTAAACTTTTCGACTTTGAAATAAAGTGCCAATAGGTTTTCATAAAAAAAGGTGGCATGTAGCGATCATCCATCAATGGATCGCTTATTAGCTGGCTGTAAAAAAATTTGGTGTAATTTAGACGATTCCGAACTTAGTTTGAAAAGTTCAAGTGTAAAAAAAATCCAGAAATTCCAAAATTTTCTTGAAACCGTTTTCCCTGTCCCTCCTGGAAAATAATCAAAATCGAACTGCTCGCTCATAATCGTTCGCTGAAACTAAAATAAGGCTGTGGTTTTCCTTTTTCTGCGGTAACATGCATGTTTTATCCACATGATCTTGAATGAAAATAATAATAGCACACTCTGTCAATTATTAGATTTTAGTTACTCTGTGTTATCCGGCTACTTGTCTTGCAAAGGTACGTGTATTCGCTTGGCGGCTTGTCACAAACTCTCTGCCTACAATGAAAAATAAGGCAAGAAAAGATTGAGACTTCTGGCATAACATGATCTGTGGCGTGGAACGTGAGGATACTTTCCACGCATTTTGCAGATGTCCGATGGCCCGAAGACTCTGGCGTGCGATGAATGAGCACTCGACGATGCCCAAGCTGGAAAACATCGAGCATACAGGACAGGAGTGGTTGCTTCATCTTCTCAACAAGTGCAGCGAGGAACGGCTCCCTATATTGATGACACCATGGAGAACTTGGCTGCTTCATCTTCTCAACAAGTGCAGCGAGGAACGGCTCCCTATATTGATGACACTGTGGAGAACTTGGCATGTGCATAAAGGAGCTGAAACACCACAAGCCGGTGACTCCCATTGATGAGTCCCGTCAATTTTTTAAGAGCTATATGATGTCGCTCTTGTGCCTAAAACAGAATCGTGAAGCAAATTTGGAGAAGGGAAAAATGGTGGTGTACCAGATCTAAGGGTGGACACTGTCCGAGCCGGTCCGGTCCCGGTCCATGCTGTTTGGACCGGCCACCGCCGGTCCGAGCCGGACCAGACCGAGAAGCATGGTAGTCCTGTTTTTAGGGACCAGACCGGCAATGGTGAAGCTCGGGCCGGACCGAGAGGACCAGCCAAGAGACAAGGAAGAGCGCGCACTGGAGCTCCGACAATGGCTGCTCGTCAGGGATGCAGCGCTAGAGGAAGCACAGCTCATCTGCGAGATGTCTGCAAGCTTCAGAAGAACCAGAGGAACCACGAAGATAAGCAAAGGCAGCTCAACGGCGACGAATATGGTACGATGGCTGGTGGAGGGAGATGAAAGGGACGATGACTGATGCGACGATGTAGGACCTCCCATGATGATTTCTTTGGCTGAGACGATGAATCCGAGTGGGGCGCGTCCAATGGACATGGTTTCCGGGGCCAGAGAGTCCAGTGGCCGCGCGGACGACGTCCGGGCGGTGGCGTACATAGACGACGACAATTTCATGCACCCCGCCATGCCTAGGTCGCCACGCACCCGCCATGGCCCCACCACGCCCCATTCGGTGGTCACCATGGTGCCGCCATGCCCTGCCACGCCGATGCAGCGTTCCTTCGGCCCTGTGAGCTGGCTCGGTTAAAAAACTGGACTAGACCGATGAACTTTCTGGCTCAAATCAACTCAGACCGGCTGATTCTTTTACCGAAAAAGGTTTTTGCCCCGCTTTATATATAAAGCATAATCCACAGCAGCACGGTACAAACGCACGCCACCAAAACACATGCACACACCCAAGGCAGGATACAAAGATGCTGAACGCAGCAACACCTCCCCTAGCACTACAATAGCCACCGGGGTCCGCCGCCGTGAACATGCCACAGCGATGAGATGAAGCCACAAATGACGAACCGTGAGCTCCAAGGCGGCGCCTTCAGGAAGGAAACAACACCGGAGCGCCGCCACCGCCCGAACGGAGGGTCAGAATTTCCCCTAGAGCAACACGACGGGCAATGAGAGCCGCGACGACGCCTTCATGAAGGGAGCGAGTTTCGCCGCCACCGGTCCGTCCGAAGAAAGAGCAGGTTTCACCCCGGCCAACACTCACTGCCACTGAACGCCACACCCCGGTAACCACACTGCCCCCACGGCCATAGTCACTAGGCAGCACCAAGCCACGGGCTCTGCCCATGAGCACCGTGCAACCACCACCAGGGCCGCCGCCCCGGCATCCAAGGCCTAAACACCACCTCACCCGAGACCCACCGCTACCCCAACCAAAGAGACTGAGCGCCCCCAAGCATCTGTCCTCCATCGACTCGTCCTGCGGCATCGTGCGTGAGACGAGCTTGGTCCTGTTGCCAGGCGCGAGACAGGCGCGGTCTTGCAGTCATGCGCGAGACAGGCTCGGTCCTACTGCCATGCCGAGAAGAGATCGGTCTTGCAGCCCGGGCGCGAGACGAGCGATGGACCAAAGCTGGGGACGGGCCAACCCTCCGACGAAGATTGCACCCAGGCACCGAGAGGGGGGTCGAAGGCCTGCACAGGCCGCTCACCGACGGGCCAACGCCGAAGAAGTCTAGCCGCCGCCGTGAGACGACCCCGACCACCACCAAGAACCACCACCACGCCGTGGCAGCCCCATCCATGCCAAGCACAGGCCGCGGCACTTGCCATCGCCGGATCGGACGGGGGCTGGCAGGCCCGCCACCGCCAGAGAGCGCCACAGCAGGGGCGGCCACCGAAGCCGGCCACCACTTGCCGCAAGCCGTAGCCCCACCACCACAGGAGCCCAGGCCACCCGCGCCGCCGCTGCGTCAGATCTGAGCCGTGCCCAAAGCCGTCGCCGTCGGGAGCAGAGACGCCCCAGCCAACACCAGCCACTCCGCGCTGCCGCCTGCAGGCCGCGCCCTCGTCGCCAGCTGCCGCCGCTGCACCCTGAGCTCATGCCGCGCCGCCGCATAGCCCAGATGGCCCTCCCCATCCATTGCCATGCAGGGGGAGGAAGAGGCACCGCTGCCGCCCGAGCTGGCTACGCTTCGCCCGCCAGCACGCCGGGGCGGTGACGAAGGGAGGGAGGAGCAAGGAGGAGGGTCGAGCCAGTGCGCTAGGGTTCCCCACCCTCCCGGCGGCGCTCGAGGGAGCGGCCAGGGACGGAAGGGAGGGAAGTGGCTCCCTCCTTTTCGTTTCCTGCGGGGCCAGGACCGAGCCGGCTCGGACTGAGTGGGCCACGAGCCCGACCGGCGGACCGGGCCATTTCGTCGACCCTGAACCAGGAAGGAGATAGCCATGCATGCCAACTGGTGCAAGTAAAGGATGCAACTACATGCAATAGATAGAACTTGCCGCTGGCGGGCTGGAACAAGCTGAATATTAACGGTGTGTTCATGAAGGAGGATGAAACCAGAAGATCCGGTATGATATTACGGAACTTTGAAGGACATATCATCTTTGCATCATGTCATTTTCTTCATACATGTTCTAGAACCTTGAAGCGGAAGTTCCAGCATGTGCAGAAGGCATTGCACTCACCTTGGAGTGAAGCACAGAGCTTTTTATAGTTGAAATGGGCTGTTCTGTGGCTTCTCGGATGCTTACAGATGTCGGTGTACAAAAGTACGGGCTATTTTGTACCCCTTACTTGTGCACGGGAAGTTGTAGCCACACCTTTGGCCGGGCCCGGCGGGGCAATAGGAGATGAAACACGAAGACTACCAAGACAGATGCTCAAGAACAAGGGGCAGAAGGCGAGCTGGACCTCCCCTGGCACCACCCTTGCTAGGGCAACCTACGCGTCACCAGCAAGCCCATCACTCTTGAGGCTGACAGTTCTGACACCATTGACAATGTTAAAACCAAGATTTGGGAACGCATGTGTGGTAGCATGCAGATCTTCATGAAGATAGATAGCATGTGGGTCCACGTGGGACCAGAAGACGGAGATCCCTGGCAAGATCTTTGCCGGGGACGATCGCTGGGCCATGGCCAGGCCCGCGCCCGGCAAGGATTTGCCACCTCACTACCACTCCAGCGTGATGACGAGCGTGCCAACTAAGCTGGCGCCTGCGTGGCGGCATGCATATCTTCGTGGAGGCTCCACCATCGTGCCAACACAGTAGCTAGTTAGCCAGCGTGGCACTGCATGCCTCGTCATCCTGGACGTGTGTCGAGGCGAGGAGGGGCGGCGACGGACGAGATAGCTTTTGTTGCCGTCCCCGATAAAGGAAGAGGGCACGTAGGCAATGCATTAAATGCGTTTATCCTACGGCCCCGAGCGATAAGCTCAGACACTGTAGCTTACTTTCCACCTCCTGTGTGCCACCGTGGAAACCCCTTTACGTATAAAAGGAGTCCCAAGGCGTACAAAGAGAGGATTGGACTTTTGGACCGTGCATGCACCACAGCTAGTTCAAAACCTCAAGAACACATATATCCAGACAAGTAGGACTAGGGTATTATGCATCTTTACGACCAAACCTGGGTAAAATCCCTGTGTGCTGAATGCTAGACCTGCTCTTCATGCAGCTAATCCCCCGACCGAACGTAGAAGGGATTCTTGTGATGCCATAGGCGTTCGTTTCCCCGACATCTTTGGTGCACCAGGTAGGGGGGAATTAGTTGTGAGAATCTAGTCTATTAGTTAGGGCAACAAGTTTCTTCACTGCGATGGCTCCAACGAAGAAGACGATCGCAGCGATCGGCTCGTCCAGAGGCGCTCCGCCCGTGCCCGCATGGACGCGCGACGTGGCAGGCGCCAGTGGTGGAGGAGATCAAGATCATCCACGCTGCCCTGGTGCAAGAAGCCAGGCGAGCAGTGTCGTCTGCAGCCGTGACGACGACCCGCACAGCAACCAAGAGCTAAGTCATGACAAACCATGAGTAATTCTTCCTTTTATAAGGTTATTTTCCTTGATAGTTTTGGTCCTTGTATGGAGGACCTACACGCAGAAGGAACCCTGTCGCGATTGGCAACGCCACTGTTTTGTTTTGGGTCCGCTCAACAGCTCAGGTGCTGCACTCTGCTAAGGACGGCAGGGTACCTTGCCGTAATCAACAGCACCCCTGTTCTATTTTGAGTCCGCTCGACAGCTCAGGTGACTGCGCCAAGAACGACAAGGTAACTTGTTGGCATCAACACCCTCTGCAGACTGCTAAGGATCCATCCTTCTAGAGCCTGCGGCAAGGGGTGCATGCGCCAGTAGGCCTATCCAATTGAGCGTAGGGTGCAGAACATACAAGGATGAACTAAACAGGAAGATAACATGCAATCAGTTCAAGGCACAACAGAGTTATATTACATCAAAAGTTGCTGCAATTCTAACTTAATATATGAATTGTCTTGGGTGCGAACTCGCAGCGGCAACAAGGGATGAAGCAGCTAATCCCGGCGCTGGCCCTCCAGCCTCACGACTCCGCTGACGCATCTGATGATGGGCTCGATGCGCTCCTCGAGCGCCTGAAGGTCGATGCCCTCTGATGACCCACAAGTGTAGGGGATCTATCGTAGTCCTTCCGATAAGTAAGAGTGTCGAACCAAACGAGGAGAAGAAGGAAATGATAAGCGGTTTTCAGTAAGGTTTCCTCTGCAAGCACTGAAATAGTAGGTGATAGATAGTTTTGTGATAAGATAAATAGTAACTAGCAAAAGTAAATAAAGTAAATAAAGTGCAGCAAGGCGGCCCAATCCTTTATGTAGCAAAGGATAAGCCTGGACAAATTCTAATAATGAGGAAGGAGCTCCCGAGGACACATTGGGAATTATCGTCAAGCTAGTTTCATCACGTTCATGAGATTCGCGTTCGGTACTTTGATAATTTGATATGTGGGTGGACCGGGACTTGGGTACTGCCCTAACATGGACAAGCATCCCACTTATGATTAACCCCTATTGCAAGCATCCACAACTACAAAAAGGAGTATTAAGGTAAACCTAACCACAGCATTAAACATATGGGTCCATATCAACCCCTAACAAAGCAACACATAAACTAGGGTTTAAGCTTCTGTCACTCTATCAACCCATCATCTACTTATTACTTCCCTATGCCTTCCTCTAGGCCCAAATAATGGTGAAGTGTCATGTAGTCGACGTTCACATAACACCACTAGAGAAGAGACAACATACATCTCATCAAAATATCGAACGAATACCAAATTCACATGACTACTAATAGCAAGACTTCACCCATGTCCTCAGGAACAAACGTAACTACTCACAAAGCATATTCATGTTCATAATCAGAGGTGTAATAATATGCATGAAGGATCTGAACATATGATCTTCCACCAAGTAAACCAATTAGTATCAACTACAAGGAGTAATCAACACTACTAGCAATCCACAGGTACCAATTTGTGGTTTTGATACAAGATTGGATACAAGAGATGAACTAGGGTTTTCAGATGAGATGGTGCTGGTGAAGATGTTGATGGAGATTGATCCCCTCCCGATGAGAGGATCGTTGGTGATGACGTTGGTGATGATTTCCCCCTCCCGGAGGGAAGTGTCCCCGGCAGAACAGCTCCACTAGAGCCCTATATTGATTCCGCCAAGGTTCCGCCTTGTGGCGGCGGAGTTTCGTCTCGTAAGCTTGCCCACGAATTTTTCCAGGACAAAACCCTTCATATAGCAGAAGTTGGACGCCGGAGGCCCACCAGGGGGCCCAGGAGATAGGGGGCGCGCCCTGGGGGGCGCCCCCTATCTCCTGGACAGGGTGTGGGCCCCCTGGCCTATTTCTTTTGCTCATAATTCCTTAATAAATCCAAAAGGTTGTTTCATGGAGTCTCAGGTCTTTTGGAGTTGTGCAGAATAGGTTTCCAATGTTTGCTCCTTTTCCTGCCAGAATTCCAGCTGCCGGCATTCCCCCTCTTCATGGTAAACCTTGTAAAATAAGAGAGAATAGGCATAAGTATTGAGATATAATGTGTAATAACAGCCCATAATGCAATAAATATTGATATAAAAGCATGATGCAAAATGGACGTATCAACTCCCCCAAGCTTAGACCTCGCTTGTCCTCAAGCGGAAACCGAAATCGAAAAATATGTCCACATGTTTAGAGATAGAGGTGTCGATAAAAATAAAAATACAGACATGAGGGCATCATGATCATTCTAATAACAGCAACATATATGGATTTTGTCATATGATTTCCTATGTTCAAGTAATAAGAAATTCACAATGTCAAGTATGGTTCAAAAACATCATTGGGAACTAACAAACTATAATCTCAGTCATTGAAGCAATCGCAATTTATTGTAACATCAGAAAGAGTCACTAATAGAGCTTCTCAGCAAGCTCACATACTCAACTATCTCGTAGTCTCCCATAATTGTTAACACTCACGCAATACTTGTGGTTATAGAGTTTCAGCCGGACACTGAGAAAGATAGGGGCTTATTGTGTTGCCTCCCAATGTATTCACCTTTAGGTGATGTCAACAATAATAGCCTATGCCAACTTACATCCAATCGGATATATATATCATGATCTTCCAAACACGAAGAGCTTGCCAAAGGATAAAATGAAAAAGGGGAAGGTGCGGATCACCTTGACTCAAGTATTAAAGTAAAACATAAAGTAAAAGATGGGCCCTTCGCAGAGGGAACCAGAGGTTGTCATGCGCTTTTAGGGTTGGATGCACAAAATCTTAATGCAAAAGAACGTCACTTTATATTGCCCCTTATATGTGGACCTTTATTATGCAATCCGTCGCTTTTATTACTTCCACAACAAGTTCGTACAAAGCTTATTTTCTCTGCACTAATAAGTCATGCATATTTAGAGAGCAATTTTTATTGCTTGCACCGATGACAACTTACTTGAAGGATCTTACTCAATCGATAGGTAGGTATGGTGGACTCTCATGGCAAAACTGGGTTTAAGGATATTTGGAAGCACAAGTAGTATCTCTACTTGGTGCAAGGAGTTTTGGCTAGCATGAGGGGGAAAGGCAAGCTCAACATGTTTAGAAGGTCACTGACAATATACTTTAACAGAGATGTCAGAAAACATAAACCATTACGTTGTCTTCCTTGTCCAACGTCAACTCTTTTAGCATGTCATACTTAATGAGTACTTCACAATTATAAAAGATGTCCAAGATAATATATCTATACGTGAACCCCTCTTTCCTTATCACTTCCTATTAATTGCAATGATGACCAAGGCTACGTTCATCAGCTCTCAACAATTTTTATGCCTCATACTTTCTATGTGTGAAGTTATCACTATCCATAAGATCAATATGAACTCTTTTGTTCTTTCTAGTTTCTCAAGATCATAGCAACATAGCAAAGCCCTTGACTCAACACTAATCTTTATTATAGATAGCACACAGACTCGCTTACATAAAGAGATCACAAAGAAAAACTCAAAACTACTTGGAATCAAAACTTCGAACTAATAAATCAAGATACTACTAAAAGGATCGAACTAAATAAAGCGGTAAAGATAGGAGTGTGATGGTGATACGATACCGGGGCACCTCCCCCAAGCTTGGCAGTTGCCAGGGGGAGTGCCCATACCCATGTGATTATTTCTCCTTCTTCACGGTTGGTGTGATGATCTTCTTGGCGATTATGCCCTTCAGGATACGGTTCTCCTCCTAGAGCTTATTGACTTGTTGTTTGAGGTCCATATTTTCTTTACGGAGCTTGCCCGTGACAGACAAAGCTCCTTTTACCCAAGGATGCTGCATAGCTTCTGGAGAACAAGTGAAACTCTTTTTCATATTTTCATAAGAAAGAAATCTAGAGTTGAAAGGAGTGACCGAAGCAGGGACAGTCAGGCTAGGTAGTTCCCCCATAGTGAATTCTTCTTGGAGGCGAGAGGTAACTTCTTGATCTTCTTCCATGGCATCTATCCTTTTCAAATCAGCCTCCATCTCATCCTCTGTTAATGGCCCAAAGTGAAAGGCACCGATATTTTCTCCTGGACCTGGCATTGGGTGAGACACCCAGATCTCCCCAACTGATTCCTGAGAAGACATCTTGCTTAATTCTGCGAAAGGAACAGCTCGAAACGAAAACAGAGGATAATTGCGTGATACGGTGGTCAAAACCTTCGGGGGTATATATAATGAATTTTTACCGACCAAAATACATAACATACAAGAAAACGGAGTCCGAGAGGCACACGAGGTGTCCAAGAGATAGGGGGCACGCCCTACAGGGGGGCGCCCTCCTCTCTCGTGGGAGCGTCGTGTCCCTTTCGGACTACTTCTTTCTTCCTAAAATCCTTAAATAAACTGATGAAAATTGCCATTAGAGTTGTTTTGGAGTCGGTTTCTTACCGTACCACGTACCTATACCTTTTCGGAGTCTGGAACGTTCTGGAAAGTGTCTCTTATGTATCCCTTAGGGGTTATGGTTTCAATAATATTGGTTTCAACATTGATAGGATTACCTGAAATATAATGTTTAATTCTTTGACCGTTTACCACCCTCGGATTTGTGCCTTCAAAGTTGTTGATTTTTATAGCACCAGAACGATAGACCTCCTCGATAACGTAGGGACCTTCCCATTTTGAGAGAAGTTTTCCTGCAAAAAATCTTAAACGAGAGTTGAACAATAACACATAATCTCCTACGTTAAACTCACGTGTTTGTATCCTTTTATCATGCCAGCGTTTGACTTTTTCTTTGAAAAGCTTAGCATTCTCATATGCTTGGGTTCTCCATTCATTAAGTGAGCTAATCTCCTACGTTAAACTCACGCTTTTGTATCCTTTTATCATGCCAGCATTTGACTTTTTCTTTGAAAAGCTTAGCATTCTCATATGCTTGGGTTCTCCATTCATCAAGTGAGCTAATATCAAATAACCTTTTCTCACCGGCAAGTTTGAAGTCATAATTAAGCTCTTTAATAGCCCATTATGCTTTATGTTCAAGTTCAAGAGGTAAATGACATGCTTTTCCATAAACCATCTTATATGGAGACATACCCATAGGATTTTTGTATGTAGTTCTATAGGCCCATAATGCATCATCAAGTTTTTTGGACCAATTCTTTCTAGATCTATTCACAGTCTTTTGCAAAATTAATTTGAGCTCTCTATTGCTCAACTCTACTTGACCACTAGACTGCGGGTGGTAAGGAGATGCAATTCTATGATTGACATCATACTTAGCAAGCATCTTACGGAAAGCACCATGAATAAAGTATGAACCACCATCAGTCATAAGATATCTAGGGACTCCAAATCTCAGAAAAATAACTTCTTTAAGCATTTTAATAGAAGTGTTATGATCAGCACTACTAGTTGGAATAGCTTCTACCCACTTAGTAACGTAATCAACAGCAACTAAAATATGTGTATAACCATTGGAGGCAGGAAAAGGTCCCATATAATCAAAGCCCCAAACATCAAACGGTTCAATAACAAGAGAATAATTCATAGGCATTTCTTGACATCTACTGATGTTACCTATTCTTTGACATTCATCACAAGATACGACAAACTTACGAGCATCTTTGAAAAGAGTAGGCCAATAAAAACCAGATTGTATTACCTTGTGTGCAGTTCTATCTCCAGCACGGTGTCCTCCATAGGATTCAGAGTGACACTTGCGTAGGATTTGTTCCTGTTCATGCTCAGGCACACAACATCTAATAATACCATCTACTCCTTCTTTATAAAGGTGTGGATCATCCCAGAAGTAATGTCTTAAATCATAAAAGAAATTTTTCTTTTGCTGGTATGTGAAACTAGGCGGTATATATTTAGCAACAGTGTAATTAGCATACTCAGCATACCAAGGAGAAGTACGAGAAGCATTGACAACCGCTAATTGTTCATCAGGAAAACTATCATTAATAGGCAATGGGTCATCAAGACATTCTCTAGCCTAGACAAGTTGTCTGCAACGGGGTTCTCAGCTCCCTTTCTATCAATAATATGCAAGTCAAATTCTTGGAGCAAGAGAACCCATCTAATGAGTCTAGGCTTAGCATCTTTCTTTTCCATAAGATATTTAATAGCAGCATGATCAGTGTGAATAGTAACTTTGGAATCAACAATATAAGGTCTAAACTTATCACATGCAAACACAAGTGCTAAGAATTCTTTTTCAGTGGTAGCATAATTTCTCTGGGCAGTATCAAGAGTCTTACTAGCATAATGGATAACATTCAATTTCTTATCGACTCTTTGCCCTAAAACATCACCTACAGCATAATCACTAGCATCACACATAATTTCAAAAGGCAAATTCCAATCAGGTGGTTGAACAATAGGTGCTGTGATCAAAGCTTTCTTAAGTGTTTCAAATGCTTCTACACAATCATTATCGACGACAAAAGGAATATCTTTTTGCAATAAATTAGTCAGAGGCCTAGAGATTTTAGAAAAGTCCTTAATGAACCTTCTATAAAACCGGCATGACCAAGGAAACTTCTTATAACTTTTATGTCCTTGGGACATGGCATCTTTTCAATAGCATCAACTTTGGCTTTATCAACTTCAATACCCCTCTCGGAGATCTTGTGCCCCAAGACAATGCCTTTATTAACCATAAAGTGACACTTTTCCTAATTCAGGACGAGACTAGTGTCTTCGCATCTCTGCAAAACTCGATCAAGGTTGCTCAAACAATCATCAAAAGAGGATCCATAGACGGAGAAGTCATCCATGAATACCTCACAAATCTTTTCACAAAAATAAGAAAATATAGCCATCATGCATCTTTGAAAGGTAGCAGGTGCACTACATAAACCAAAAGGCATACGTCTATAAGCAAAAGTACCAAAAGTGCAAGTAAAAGTAGTTTTAGATTGATCCCCCGCTAATACAAGTATCTGAGAGAAGCCAGAATAACCATCTAGAAAGCAAAAATGTGTGTGTTTGGATAACCTTTCTAGCATTGGATCAATAAAAGGTAAAGGGTAATGATCTTTCTTAGTAGCTTTATTTAACTTGCGGAAATCAATTACCATCCGATAGCCTGTAATAATTGTTTGCGGGATCAATTCATCTTTATCATTAGGGACAATGGTAATACCTCCCTTTTTAGGGACACAATGGAAAGGGCTTACCCATTCACTATCAGCAACGGGATAACTAATACCTGCCTCAAGGAGTTGTAGTATCTCCTTTCTCACCACTTCCTTCATTTTGGGATTTAATCGTCTTTGGGGATCTCTAACAGGTTTGGCATCTTTCTCCACTGAAATTTTGTGTTGACATAATGTGGGACTAATGCCCTTGAGATCATCCAGGGTATATCCAATAGCAGCTCGGTGCTTCTTCAGAGTTTTCAATAATCTTTCTTCTTCTTTCTTTGAAAGGTTAGCACTAATAATAACAGGATATATTTCTTTTTCATCAAGATAAGCATACTTAAGATTATCAGGTAATGGTTTGAGTTCAAACACGGGATCACCCTTGGGTGGAGGGGGATCCCCAAGAATTTCAACGGGAAGATTATGTTTTAGCATAGGTTCTTGTGTAAGGAACACTTCATCTATTTCTTCCCTTTCCTTCATAAACATATCGTTTTCATGGTCTAGCAAATATTGTTCTAACGGATCAGTTGGAGGAACAGCAATGGAAGCAAGACCAATAATCTCATCCTTACTAGATGGTTCCTTTTCACGATGTTGTCTACTAAACTTAGTGAAATTAAACAAATGAGACATACCATCTAAGCCAACAGTGACAATATTCTTTTCACAATCAATCTTAGCACTAGAAGTGTTCAAGAAGGGTCTACCAAAAATAATGGGACAAAAATAATCTTGTGGGGAACCGAGAACAAGAAAATCAGAAGGGTATTTAATCTTCCCACACAAGACTTCAACATCTCTAACAATCCCAATAGGTTTAATGGTGTCCCTATTAGCAAGTTTAATAGTAACATCAATATCTTCTAATTCAACTGGTGCAATATCGGGCATAATTTCTTTATAAAGATTATAAGGTATCGCATTAGCACTAGCACCCATATCACATAAGCCATGATAACAATGATCTCCAATTTTAACAGAAATAACAAGCGTGCCTACAATAGGTCTACGTGTCATAGTATCGGGTCTAGCAATATTAGCAGTTTCACCCAAGAAATAGATAACATGCCCATCTAAGTCCTCATCCAAGAGATCTTTAATCATAGCAATACCAGGTTCAACATTAATTTCCTCAGGAGGTGTATAGGTCCTAGTATTACTCTTACGAACAACAGTCGAAGCTTTAACATGATCTTTTATCCTAACAGGAAAAGGAGGTTTTTCAACATAAGCAATAGGAATAATAGGATCACTATATGTAATAGTCTTCTCTTCGACTGTAATAGGTGCAACTAATTTCACTTCAATAGGAGGATTATATTTAAACCACTTCTCTTTAGGGAGATCAACGTGAGCAGCAAAATTTTCACAAAAAGTAGCTACTATCTTAGAGTCAAGTCCATACTTAGAGCTAAATCCACGGAAAGCATCGATATCCATAAAAGATTTAACACAATCAAACTTAGATGTCATACCTGACTCCTTACCATCGTTGGAACCCCAATCTTCAGATTTGCATTAAGTTCTTTCCAATAAGTCCCATTTGAAATCAATAGTCTTCAGCATATAGGAACCAGCACAGGAAGTATCAAGCAAGTTGCGATTATCAAGAGAAAGTCGAGCATAAAAATTCTAAATAATCATTTCCCGAGAGAGCTCATGATTGGGGCATGAATATAACATTGACTTAAGCCTCCCCCAAGCTTGAGCGATGCTTTCTCCTTCGCGAGGCCAGAATTTATATATGTAATTACGATCACGATGAACAAGATGCATAGGATAGAACTTCTGGTGAAATTCCAACTTCAATCGCTTATAATTACAAGATCTCATATCATCACATAGCCTATACCATGTCATTGCATCTCCCTTCAAAGATAAAGGGAATACCTTCCTTTTGACAACATCATCGGGAATACCTGCAAGCTTAAATAATCCACAAACTTCATCCACAAAGATAAGGTGTAAGTCGGGATGCAGTGTTCCGTCTCCTGCAAAAGGGTTAGCTAGCAGTTTTTCTATCATACCCGAAGGAATCTCAAAGTGAACATTTTCATAAGGTTCAGTAGGTTGAGGAGCATCTCTTTGCTCTTCTGGTTGGGGTGAAGATACCCCAAACAAGCCACTCAAAGGATTAGTTTCCATAGTGACAAGTAACAGAAAATTTCAGCACACAATATAAATGTTTCCTTACCAAGTCCCACTCACCAAGAGTGCTACGCTCCCCAGCAATGGCGCCAGAAAAGAGTCTTGATGACCCACAAGTGTAGGGGATCTATCGTAGTCCTTTCGATAAGTAAGAGTGTCGAACCCAACGAGGAGCAGAAAGAAATGATAAGGGGTTTTCAGTAAGGTTTTCTCTGCAAGCATTGAAATAGTAGGTGAGAGATAGTTTTGTGATATGATAAATAGTAATGAGAAAAAGTAAATAAAGTAAATAAAGTGCAGAAAGGTGGCCCAATCCTTTATGTAGCAAAGGATAAGCCTGGACGAATTCTAATAATGAGGAAGGAGCTCCCGAGGATACATTGGGAATTATCGTCAAGCTAGTTTCATCACGTTCATAAGATTCGCGTTCGGTACTTTGATAATTTGATATGTGGGTGGACCGGGACTTGGGTACTGGCCTAACATGGACAAGCATCCCACTTATGATTAAACCCTATTGCAATCATCCGCAACTACAAAAAGGAGTATTAAGGTAAACCTAACCACAGCATTAAACATATGGGTCCATATCAACCCCTAACGAAGCAACGCATAAACTAGGGTTTAAGCTTCTGTCACTCTAGCAACCCATCATCTACTTATTACTTCCCTATGCCTTCCTCTAGGCCCAAATAATGGTGAAGTGTCATGTAGTCGACGTTCACATAACACCACTAGAGGAGAGACAACATACATCTCATCAAAATATCGAACGAATACCAAATTCGCATGACTGCTAATAGCAAGACTTCACCCATGTCCTTAGGAACAAACATAACTACTCACAAAGCATATTCATGTTCATAATCAGAGGTGTAATAATATTCATGAAGGATCTGAACATATGATCTTCCACCAAGTAAACCAATTAGTATCAACTACAAGGAGTAATCAACACTACTAGCAACCCACAGGTACCAATTTGTGGTTTTGATACAAGACTGGATACAAGAGATGAACTAGGGTTTTGAGATGAGATGGTGCTAGTGAAGATGTTGATGGACATTGATCCCCTCCCTATGAGAGGATCGTTGGTGATGACGTTGGTGATGATTTCCCCCTCCCGGAGGGTAGTGTCCCCGGCAGAACAGCTTCGCCAGAGCCCTAGATTGATTCCGCCAAGGTTCCGCCTTGTGGTGGCGGAGTTTCGTCTCGTAAGCTTGCCCATGAATTTTTTCAGGACAAAACCCTTCATATAGCAGAAGATGGACGCCGGAGGCCGACCAGGGGGGCCAGGAGATAGGGGGCGCGCCCTAGGGGGGGGCGCCCCCTGTCTCCTGGAGAGGGTGTGGGCCCCCTGGCCTATTTCTTTTGCTCATAATTCCTTAATAAATCCAAAAAGTTGTTTCGTGCAGTCTCAGGTCTTTTGGAGTTGTGCTCCTTTTCTAGCCAGAATTCCAGCTGCCGACATGCCCCCTCTTCATGGTAAACCTTGTAAAATAAGAGAGAATAGCCATAAGTATTGAGATATAATGTGTAATAACGGCCCATAATGCAATAAATATTGATATAAAAGCATGATGCAAAATGGACGTATCACCCTCTGGCAAGCTATCAAGCGCCTGGGCGAAGTCAATGCTGGGGTTCTAGTATGCCACCTTGGTGAGCACCTTGGTCAAGGCGCCCCGGTAAAGCTTCCGGGACTCCTCGACCAGATAAGCCGCCCTATTGGAGTAGAGCAGCTTCAAGGCTTCGAGGACACCCTTGAAAAACAGGGTCAGCCAGGCGTTGTCAGTCACGTTCACCTCATGGGAGAACCTAAAACTTTGCATGCCCATGGCAGACAGCTGCACCGTGAGCCTCTAAGCAACATCCACGAGGCGGCTGGTCCAAAGTTTCGTGTTGGCCACGAGCTCGTTGTGGGAAGTGGCGGCGTTCTGCAGCAGCAGCATCTCACCCACAAGCTCCTTGGTCGGGGTCAGCTCGCGAGCCTTGGACTCCGAAAGCATCTTCTCCTGGGTCTCCAGCTTCAACTTCAGATCAGCAATGGAATCGTTGGACTTGGAGAGCAGTTTGGTCTTGTCGGAGATGGTGACCTGCAGCTCTGCCAAGGTGTGGGCAGTCATGTCCCTGTCTTTCTTCAGCTTAGAGGTCTCCTCCCTTAACCCTCTAGCTCCAGCTTCTCCACCTTGCCGGCTAGCTCAACCTTGGCGGCCTCTACGGCCTCATCACTGTCGACGGCCTCCTTTAGCTTGCCGGCATGATCCAGGGTGATAACCCACAAGTATAGGGGATCAATTGTAGCCTCTTTCGATAAGTAAGAGTGTCGAACCCAACGAGGAGCTAAAGGTAGAACAAATATTCCCTCAAGTTCTATCGACCATCGATACAACTGTACACACGCTTAGCCTTTTCTTTACCTAAAACAAGTATGAAAGTAGAAGTACTTTGTTGGTGTTGTTAGATAGGTTTGCAAGAATATAAAGAGCGCGTAAATATAAACTAGGGGCTGTTTATATAAAGAAGCAATAATGTTAGTATAACGAGTGTGGAAAAGTGGTGGTAGGAGTTGTGAAATTGTCCCTAAGCAATTGGCTACTTTACTAGACCGATAACAAGTTTTATGTGGGAGAGGCCACTACTAGCATATCATCCCTGACTTGGAATTCTATGCACTTATGATTGGAACTATTAGCAAGCATCCGCAACTACTAATGTTCATTAAGGTAAAACCCAACCATAGCATTAAGATATATTGGTCCCCCTTCAATCCTGTATGCATCAATTTCTATGCTAGGTTGAAGCTTCTGCACTCTTGCCCTCCAATACATAGTCCTATCAACATACAACTAACCCTATGGTGTGATCCACGCGCATGCTCATATGATGGGCACCAAAGGACAGCAACATAACCACAAGAAAATTAAACCAATCGTAGCAATTCATCAATTACCGATAGGACAAAGAAAATCTACTCAGACATCATAGGATGGCAATACATCATTGGATAATAACATGAAGCATAAAGCACCATGTTCAAGTAGAGGGTACAGCGGGTTGCAGGAGAGTGGACCACTGAATATAGATGGGGGAAGGTGATGGAGATGTTGGTGAAGATGAGGGAGGTGTTGGTGTAGATCGCGGTGATGATGATGTGGCCCCAGCGGCGTTCCGGCGCCACCGGGAGAGAGGGGGAGAGAGCCCCCTTCTTCTTCTTCTTCCTTGGCCTTCTCCATAGATGGGAGAAGGGTTTACCCTTTGGTCCATGGTCTCCATGGTGTGGGAGGGGCAAGAGCCCCTCCGAGATTGAATCTGTCTCTCTGTGTTTCTACGTTCCAGATTCTGGCCTTTCACCGTTTCTTATATTCCCGGAGATCCATAACTCCGATTGGGTTGTCCTTTGGACACGATTTCTATCCGATATTGGATTTCTTGCGGCGAGAGAAGGGCACCAACTGCCTTATGGAGTGGCCACGAGGGTCAGGAGTGCCCCCTGCCTCGTGGGCCACTCAAGCATTGTCTCGCGTTGATTCTTCTTCCCAAAAATCATAAATATTTCAAAAATAGTCTCCATCCGTTTTTATTCCATTTGGACTCCGTTTGATATGGGTTTTCTATGAAACATAAAACATGCAACAGACAGGAACTGGCACCGGGCACTGGATCAATATGTTAGTCCCAAAAATAGTATAAAAAGTTGCCAAAAGTATATGAAACTTGAATAATATTGGCATGGAACAATAAAAAATTATGGATACGACGGAGACGTATCACAGGGTCAGAGCATCAAGTGCTTCTTTGTGCTTCTACATCAGATCATGGGTCCACTATGCGACGAGCTTCTCAATATCTTCGTCCTTGGCGCGAAGCGTGGCGGCAAGCACCGCTTCATGAGCAACCAAGTCCTCCTCCTGAGCGTCGAGAAAGATGCGGCGCTACATCTGGTCGGACTCGACCTTGGCGGCCTTCGCCTTCGCCACCTCTTGTGCCTTGTCAAAATCGGCCTGCTTCAGAAGGAGCTCCCGCTGGCGCTCGCTTAGTTGGATCTGGGAGGCCTTTAGATCTTCCCGGGCCTCACCAAACCAGACTTGCATCTAGGCGATGCGCTCCTTGAAGTCAGTCTCTGCCTTGTCCATGGCAGCCATCTTGCAGTCCACCTTGTCCTGGCGGGCGCGACAGAGCGCCCGGAGCTTCTAGAAGTTGGCACTCATGGCCTGGAGGAGCTGATCTTCCTTGGTGCTGCTGCTGCTGGTGCTTAGTTCGTCGACGACCTGGAGCCCGACAGCAGTGAGGACCTCATCGTCGAACACCTCCCCTTCGACTGGCGCTCCGGTGCTCGCCGTCCCTGGGAGGCCGACGAACAAATCATCGCCCACCTTCAAGTACCTGCTCGGGGCAGGGGCTAAGGAGGAAGAAGGCTGGTCATCGACCATCTCTTCCCCGGCAGGCTCCTTGGCGGCCTCCCCAGTGGCGGCCTTGCCGGCCTTCCCCGCAGGCCTCGTGGTGGCCTCCTTGGTAGCAGCCTTGCCGGCCTCGCCGGTAGGCCCCTTCTCGGCCTCTTCAGTGGTGCCCTTATCGGCCTCATCGGAGGATCCCCTAGCAGCCTCCTCAGCAGCGATGTTGGCGGCCTCGGCCTCGGCATCCTTGGCGGTTTCCTCAATCACGGTGTTGATGTACGTCTGCTTTACCAGGGAAGGATCTGAAACCAAAAAGGGAAGTGAGGCAAGGCCAAAAACAAAGAGAGAAGTTCAAGACAGAGAAAAGAAAGGAGATAACAGCGACGATGCAGAGAAGCGGAGGCAAGTAGTTTACCTACGACAAGTGGGGAGAACTTGCCCCCCTCCTCGGCAACATCCATTGTCGGGACGGGTTCGCCGGCACCTATGCCTGCCACCTCTTCCTCGAGGTGCGTGGGCTCATCGGTGGATGCCCTTGCCGGGGACGCCCCTCTGGTCGGCGTAGTTGATGGGGGTGGCTTGTCGGGAGTAGCCCCTAGTGGCTCCTCCTGCTGTTGCTCTCATTTTGCGGGCCCGGCAAGATCGCCAATAAAGTTACACGCCCCAACGCCCGCCAGAGAGAAATAGGTAACAAACTTATGCTGGGGGCTGGAGTGGGGCTGTGCTCGGGGCTGGACTCCGGGCTGATGAAGATCATCCCTGGCGCACGTGGAGTGTTTGCCGAGGGCTTGTCGCCCGTTGGGGCTTTGGCTCTCTTCGCCACCCGCTGAGCCAGCGTCTCCGGATCGCTATGAAAGACAAGATCGAGTCAAGGCAAGATAATCAAAATGAAAGGTCAAAGGATAGATGGGGGCGCAAAGTGCTTACTCGTCTTCCTCCTCTGTCCTCCTCTTCCTCTTCGGGCTGAAAGACCCGAGGTCGAAGTTGGCCACCGGGGCGGTGTCCGCAAGCGGGGGAGGCGGAGATGGAGTCCGAGACCGCTTGGATGAGGAGGAGGAAGCGGCCGTGTCCTTCTTCGTCGCCGCGTCCTTGGCCTTCTTCGCCACCGCGGCTTCTTTCTCTGCCGCCGTGGCCGCACGCCTCGTCTAGCGCATGGGTTGCGCCTGTGCCTCTTGCCGTTGCGTGGCCCTATCGGACTGGACTGGCTCACTGGAGCTGGTCCGCCGCAGGACACGTTTCTTCTTCGGGGCCGAGGGCTCGTCCGCCTCGGTCGGCTCTTCGGCCACCTCCACAGTAGGGGGAACCCCGCCCCCGGCGCCACCACTACTAGGAAAATGCTTATAGATAGAAGTTTACCAGTAGCGCCTGTTTATGACCCCATGCTACTAGTATTTACCAGTAGGGCTTGGCAGAAAATATGCTACTACTAATAAATAACAGTAGCATTTGTTTGCTAGGGCCGCGCTACTGTTACATGGGCCGCAGGGCCAAAACAGTAGCCCACTTACCTATAGCATTAGTTTTGAACGGGCGCTACAGCTGGTGGGCTTAGCAGTAGCGTCGGCCTCTAACCAGCGCTACTACTAGAGGAAAAGAAAACCGGCCCAAGGGCCCCGGCACCCCCTCACTCTCACAATCGATCCCCTCCGCCCGACGACGCTGCCGCGGTTAGGGATCATTCCCGGCCTCCTCACGCCCGTCGACGGTGCCGTGCGCCGCCACCATGCACGGTCGCCTCTTGCCTCTTCCGATGCTCCAGCCCCGTAAGTCCCCCTCGATCTCCTCCTCCCTGCGCGCGCCACACTATCTAGGCTCCAATCGATTTGCCGTGGTGGCTCGCCATGTTTTGGGATTTAGGGATTGCACGGTGGCTCTGCGCTTCGATGCGACGTGTTCCAGGCTTGTTTCCTCGCGTGATTGGGGAGATAGTAGAGAGAGGGGTTAGGTGAGAGAAGTAGAGGCTTTTTGTTGCTCACCAAAACATAGGAGAGAGTAGAGAGAAGTAGCTAGAGAAGTAGAGGCTTTTAGCACATATAATTGAAACTTGGGTTTCAATTCTTGGCTGCTGCCCCTAGAGCAGTGGCGGCGGCGGCGGTGCCTAGTGTTCTAGGGTTTAGAGAGGGGCTCTTTCCTGACACTAGGGTTATGTCGTGAATGCTCCTCCTTTCATCTGAATGATGTTGATTGTGCCAGTTCTTCTTAAAGGTCTAAATGTCTGTATCCTCATGATCTACCCTATGTGTGAATTTCATCCACTAGCTTCTTTGTTGATGCATATAAAGATATGACCAAGAAGCCCTCACTGTTATGTGGTTTCATGGAAAAATCAATGCTTGATTCAATAATCTTTCAGGTTGAAGAGAGTATCTGTATGTGGTGATGCTCAAGTTGTTATGGTGCGTATTATGGTGCGTATTTGAATATATGCTAACACCCGTTTCGAAAAAAATGCTTATATTTTGTCTGTGTGTGCGATTGTTCTTCCCTTGTATTACCTCTTAGTCTGGTGCTTATATTTTGTAGAAGAAAATGTTGGCTACATTTTCAGCCACTTGTGAATTCTATTTCTACAATTGAATCTTTGTACATAAACTTTGCTTCCTTGTTCTCCATAGGGGGCTTTTGTCAATTTTGCAATGCCTCTTTAGGCAAAGGAGCAGGGTGTAAATTGACAAAGCCCCCTATGAACCCAAATCGCTATCCATCTGATGCTGTTAGTGAGCCCATTTTTGGTAAATTTCAGAAAAAGAAAACACAGATAGACAGAGAGTTGTATCTGATCGAAAAGGGGGGTGTTCGCCTTTTATAGTTTTAGTTATTGTGCATCTGATGCCAAAGGTGGAATTGATGTTTACTTATTGTGTTCTGTGAATCTTGTGTCGTGCTGTTTTGGAAGATTCTAAGCTGGTTCAACTTTTGGATGTGGGAATAGATAAAGTGTTCCCCTGGATTGAACTACTTTTGCTTGTCTGCTTGCACAATAATGGCAATATGCCATTTATCTTATTATTAGGCTCTGTTTGGGTTACATGATCTCTATTAGGTTATTTTCTGAACTGAACTACAATTTAGTTGTTATTTTGCTTGCCATGTGAACCTCATGTGTATTCTCTATGATGTGAACCTGATGTGTATATTATTCAAAACCTGATGTGTATTGAAACTTTATGTTTACTTTTTGGATCGTTAATCCTTTAATCATATTGCTTTAGGGAAATGGCGCCACCACCACCACCACCATGTCGACGGTGCAAGTCAAGGTGCGCCAGCAACCTTGCAACTGGCACGTTGTTCGGCATCTACTTCGAGTCTAGTTTTCTTCATGCGGCGGTAATAAATTATATGAAATTAGTAACTAATATTTTGTTCTTAGTGTTATTGGCATTAACGCATCGTGTATATATCACTTTGCTTTTTGTACACAAATCATCCCATGCAATGTGAGGTCAGAATTCAACAAGCTGACCGGAGACTCTGTGACCTTTGAGGCTCCTGGGGGCCCCTACACTATGGAGGTCGAGAAAGGACAAAATATGACGCAGGTGGGAGGAGATGGATGGGTCCGTTTCATCGCCCACATGCGTATCACCGGTGGTGAGTTGATCATCTTCTCCTTCAGAGCAGAAAGACCCAAGCTGGCCGTGCTTTATGTCAACAATGCAGAAGATTATGAGGATGATTTGGATGATGACGACCCACTTGGTGAAGCCATCCTCGCTCAAAGAATGAAGTTGAGCGAGGAGGAAGTGTGCAACCTATGGGACATCATTCCGCCATGTGGTGACTTCGTCGGGGTGCCATTCGTGACCCGCCTGACAAGTACCATGGTTGATCGGCATATCATGGTATGTTGTATTTACTGTAGTTTTTAGAGTAATTTGATGATATGCTTTATTATTATACTTAGTGTAGAGTCCGATGATATATATGCTTAGTGAATCTTATATGCTTAGTGAATCTGATGATCTATATGCTTAGTAAATCTGATGATATATAAGCTTTATTGTTATACTTAGTGTAGAGTCCGATGATATATATGCTTAGTGAATCTTATATGCTTAGTGAATCTGATGATCTATATGCTTAGTGAATCCGATGATATATATGCTTCGTGTAGAATCCAAAGAATTATTAATAGTGTAGAATCCATATATACTTATTAGTAGAATTCATGCTTAGCAGAAATGTAGTACTGTCTTTTGATAGTGTAGAATGTGTGAGGCTACTTATTAATTGATATGTTTTTCTTATTCAGAGATTGCCAAAGAGCCTATCTGAGAGTTGTGGTATCAAGCCTGATGAAGAAGGCTCTGCTGGAATATGCCTTACCGCGAGGGGCTCCATCACCACTTGTGTGTACGGCGTGGACACGGACGGTCGCACACACTTCAACTCGGTTGGGTGGAAGAGCTTCCTCGTCGGCAAGAATCTTTATGTTGGACAGGCAATCCTAATTACTATCAGAAACACCCACCGCCCAGGCTTGAGGATGATGGTCGTCATCGATATCATCTAGAACTACATATGCTTGCGTGTGGCTGCTGAATCATATATATGCTAGTATGACTGCCTAGTACACTTATCAACTATGATTTATCCATGCATTGTTGACTACTATATATGGGTTTGTGAGATTGTGTGGTTATATTAAATGTGGTATTGTCGTTAATGTTTGTGCGATGGTTCTGTGAACTTAGTTTATTTGCATTGGACTTGTCTTGATTTCCATGAATATTGCATCTGACATTTTTTTATAATTTCTATTTGCCTAGTTGTAGTGTGGGGAGAAAATAGTGCGCTACTACTACATGATGATAGTAGTAGTGTTGGTAGACAAACAGACGCTACTACTAAGTATCTTAGCTGCAGCGCTGGTTTAGAAGCGCGCTAATGTTAATTAATAGCTGTAGCGCCCTAGCAGTAGCGCGCTTGCCCGTGCTACTGGTATGTAAAAAACCAGCGCCACTAGTAAGGTTTTCTCTAGTAGTGCACTGGTCTCCTCGGCAGGCCCCGCCCACTCCAGGAACCTATTCTCCTCCTCGGCTCCTTCGGCCTCGTCATCCATAGTGCCGAGGCTGCCGGCCTCATCGGCAAGCTCCGCCTCCTCCGCCCTGGCGGTGATGTACGCCACCTCATTGTCAGTGGTGGGGCGGATGAGCAGTGGCTCCTCGTGGATGGTCCCCTCCGACAGATTGTCGAAAAATGCCTGCACCAGTTTTGCTTTTGGCTCGGCCCAGGTCGGATCGAGGTCGTGCACATTGAACATTGGCATCATGGCAATGATGGCGGTCAAGCGGGAGTTGTTAATCAACGGGACCACCCCCGCCGGCAAGCTGAATGGATTTCGGCCTTGCCGGTCCTCTCGGCTTTGCCGGTCTTGTCGACCCTGAGCTGAAAAAGCCTCTGGCAAAGATGCGCATGTTGTAACACCGTGAAGTTATGATTCAGGCCAGGGTGGAGCCTCATGATGTCAGCCGCCTTCTTGTAATCCCAGGCCGGCCTCCCCTTAACGTGCAAACGGCGATGCGACGGCGGATGAAATCATCCCCGACCATCTTGAGTGTGAGCCCAGCCGCTGCAAGACGATGAATCCTGGTGGTGGCAATCAGGAGCTTCTGGTCATCGGCGCCGAGATCACTCCAGTGTGGACCCCGGACCGGCGGACTTTGACGGACCTCGCAGAACGGCCGTGGGTCCTCCTATACAATCCATCACCACCGGCCCCGCCATTCATACCACCTCTCCTTCTGGGCTCCCTCTGGGTACACACCTTTGCACAGAACCCTTGGAATCCAAGCGATACAGCCAGAGAGGGCATCCCCCGGCTGGATGCGAGGAAGGAAATAATGGCGAAAGAGTGTCGTGTTGGGATGGACCCCGGCAAAACCCTCACAGATGTGAGAAAAGAGGGACATGCACACCACAACATTCAGCATAAAATCCAGGAGATGGGAGCCGTAGGTGTGCATGATGTCACTAACAAAATCTGAGAAAGGGGGGCAGAGGCCACAGGAGATGTAGTCGACGAAGGAAGGGTAAGTTTTCAGGCCGGGCTCGGCAAAGGGAGAGGGGATGCCCCGTCGTCTCTCTCCCCCACAGGCACCGGAACTGGTCCCTGAGCGTGAGCGTGTCGATCGTCGAAGCAAAGAAGGCGTGCTTCTTCCGCAGCTTCATCAGCTCGTTCTCCAACACCTCTTTCCCCTCGGTGGCCTTGGTCGCGCCCTTGCCATTGCTTGCCTTAGGCGCCATGGCGGCTGAGAAGAGGCAAGGGGTCTAGAAGCAATGGAGGCGCGTCGGCGGCGAGAAGAAGCAAGAACTCTGGTTTTCGCTCAAGGAAGAAGAAGGGGAACATCGGTTCCTAGATTGGGGAAGAGCGCAGAGGGTAAATGAGCGGCGCCCCTGCCGATTCCTCTTTTATGGGGAAGGCGCAGGCTGCCCTTTTTTACCATTAACTGTGAAGTGACACAGGTGTGCTGCGACCGCCCCACGCACGACCCCCACGTCACGCGCTCGACGCGGATCATGGGGAAGCGCAACTGGCAAACAGATCGTGGAAGATTAAGCGTCTACCACGCGTGCCCGCGCACTATTTTGGGTCGGGCCAACTATGCCTTGTGCTCACGTGTGGCCCAGGCCCGGGGGCTCCTGTCGGTGTACAAAAGTACGCGCTCTTTTGTACTTGTGCACGGGTAGTTGTAGCCACGCCTGTGGCCGGGCCTGGCGGGGCAACAGGAGATGAAACGCGAAGACTACCAAGACAGATACTCAAGAACAAGGGGCAGAAGGCAAGCTGGACCTCCCCCGGTAACACCCTTACCGGGGCAACCTACGCAGCACCAGCAAGCCCATCACTCTTGAGGCTGAGAGTTCTGACACCATCGACAATGTTAAGACCAAGATTTGGGAACGGATGCGTGGTAGCATGCAGATCTTCATGAAGATAGATAGCCCGCGGGTCCACGTGGGACCAGAACACGGAGACCCCCGGCAAGATCCTTGCCGGGGACGACTGCGAAGCCCCCCGACAAGCCTCACCGGGGACAATCGCTGGGCCATGGCCAGGCCCGCGCCCGGAAAGGATTTGCCACCTCACCACCACTCCAGTGCGACGACCAGCGTGACAACTAAGCAGGCGCCTGCGTGGCGGCATGCACATCTTCGTGGAGGCTCCACCATCGTGCCAACATAGCAGCTAGTTAGCCAGCGTGGCACTGCATGCCTCGTCAGCCTGCGTGTCGAGGCGAGGAGGGGCGGCGATGTACGAGATAGCTTCGGTTGTCGTCCCCGATAAAGGAAGAGGGCATGTAGGCAACGCGTTAAATGCGTTTGTCCTACGGCCCCGAGCGATAAGCTCAGACACTGTAGTTTGCTTTCTACCTCCTGTGTGCCACTGTGGCAACCCCTTTACGTATAAAAGGAGGCCCAAGGCGTACAAAGAGAAGATTGTGACTTCTGGACCGTGCATGAACCGCAGCTAGTTCAAAAGCTCAAGAACACATATGTCCAGACAAACGGGACTAGGATATTACGCATCTTTGCGGCCGAACCTAGGTAAAATCCCCGTGTGCTGACTGCTAGACCTGCTCTTCGTGCAGCTAATTCCCCAACCAAACATAGAAGGGATTCCTGTGATCTCATAGGTGTTCGTTTCCCCGACAACGGATGACACACCAAATAGATGTCCAGTTGCCACTTTAGTTGAGGAAGGGAAACAACTCCTTAAGTCTGGGTGTGATTGCTATATAGAACATGTTAGGAGAAGCAAAAACAATGTAGCTCATGCATGCTTTAGCACAGATGGGTAGATCATCTACTCGCACGGTCGTGTGGCTCCGCCATGGCCCAGATGAGATTGACACTCTTTACCAAGAGGATTGTAATGAATCACCTTGATTGAAATGAATTTATTTTTCCTCGCAAAAAAAGAAAACCGTAGGATTCCTTTTTTTTTTGGCTGGAAATATAACAGTTGGAATTCACAAGCATATATAGTTGTTCAGTCTTAACCGAGGACTGAACCGAAATCTCAGTCCACTGAATCCTCGCTTAGGAGTTCTCCAAATGACCGACCAGTCATCATTTTCGCATAACCGATTTTTTTCAAAATTCAAAGAACTGAACCGGTCGGTTCAGTTTAACCAAGCACCCAGCCCGACCTGTTATCCTGATAACAAAGGAGGAGCACAGAGCCAAAAACTCCTTTGATCCAATCTGAAAGTCTGAAGGACCCATGAGGTACCCTCAGCCAGCAAATTTGCACGTCACGTTGCCAGTTCCTACCAGAACCTTGCAAAAATCCCGCTTCTTAAGCAAATGTTTTGCAGAGGACTGAATTTCAAGATGACTTGGCTAAATCCCGCTAAAATTGGGACCTGAACATCAATTTTAGATATCTAACTTGGGAAGGTTGGCATCTATGTGCTGCGACTACACAACAAGCCTTTTTTTGTCAAACTTTTCATCTTCAGGGTGTTGTGGAGATCTTTTATTCAACTGCTTTACAAATACTCCCTCCGTTTGTAAATATAAGTATTTTTTAGATATTTCAATACAAACTACATACGGATGTAGATAGACACAATTTAGAGTGTAGGTTCACTCATTTTGACCCATATGTAATCCCTCGTTGGAATCTCTAAAGAGACTTATATTTAGGAATGGAGGAAGTACTTGCAGTTCCTTTCTTTGACATGAGTATGTCTTATGACACCCCATAGTAAAAAAGCAATACTTACTCAGATTTTAAACTTGGTTGCATTGTCTTATCACCACATTTCATTTCTGTCTGCAGGAAGTTGAATTGATCTTCTGCTGTAACTTACTTATAGTTCTGCATAATATCTATGCTTCGCTGTTATCTCAATTAGTAAGTATTGAGGACCGTGAGATGGCCACATACTACTCGAGAGGCTGACGGTGTATCCTATCTGATGTCGCAGGGCATGGCACCTCTTGCTGTTAGCATTGCACCATCAGACTACGAATCTTTGAACCGGATGGATCAATGGTAGCGGTTTGAGCAATCACCTCTCTGCATGATCTTGTGGCCTGAATGATGATACACCAAGTCAGGACCATTGACGCGCGCACGCACGCACACACACGCAGAGGATTTGGTGAGGGTGACAACATTTGTACAACTCCTAGTGGCAGAAGAATAACATGACCAAAAGAGCATGAGGTTGTAGTTTGTGGTTGTCGTTTGACACACGAGAGGGGGCATAGCAGGAAACGTAATATAAAGCGTAGGTGGTGGCCTGGTGGGGTGATAGGGGGTAAAGGTGGAATCTTTTGTAAAGATAAAATGCAATTTACTATGCGTGTAAAAGCTTGTTATTTGAGCACAGTATTTTAAAGTAATTGCCACTATAGGGTGAAAGTACACTTGCTACATGATGGGTATTCGTCTTCCCTTTTACCCTGCACAATAAAGTAAAGGGAATGAACTAGCAATGTAGCAATTAATAGCCAATAACATACAGGCTCTGCTCTAAGCTATATATGCTGCTTCTACGGTCCAAACATTACACTCCAACATAATTGCCCAGTTCAATTCATCATCCACAAATGCTACACTTGCATACAGACAGGATGTGAGTTTCACAAGACTCAAAATAAGTAGTAGCCAATAATATGTTCTGCTCGAACATGGAGGTTATGCTCTAAGCTTAAGCTGCTTCTACAGTCCAAAGGCACCCATAATTTAAAGTTTTTGTCCAAGAATGCACAAAAAAAGATTATGCCAAAAATGAATTTGTGCATGCAGGGTCAATTCAATTGACTCGTCCATGAAGCCCAGCAGTGGAGAGGTGCCTACACAAATAAAAAAAACGCAATGTTCGGTTAGATAGACCTTTGGAGATCGCTTAATAGTTCAATTGCTAGCTAAATGTTAACCAAAATACTACATTTTTTTCAATGCAAACAAAATTAGATAAGAGAAATAAAAATTGATTTCTTCATGAAGTTGTTTACCACACATGACAATCTCCTCTATAACCTTCGAATCTGAGTTAACCGTGCTAAATGTAAATTATGTTGAAATGGAAGATATTTACCTCAGACCCAGCTCAAGAATCAAGAATCATAAGACTGACAGGGCTTCTTCACCCATGATAGGGTAAGCACCTACACAGATAAAAACATCACATAGAGTAGATGAATCTTTGGCTCCTGCAGAAATATGTTTTATAACAGGGAGATGTTTACCTTTTACAATGTCCTCTCCACAGTCCGATACAATTACAGTCAAGTTTCTTGTTCTCGGACAAAGTTTGGTAGCATCAAATATTTTCACCTGTAAAGCCATCCATATAATTAAATGTACCAAAACACATTTTCAGTAGTGCTATGGTCGGCATGAACATGTAGTTACAACATAGAGTTAACTTACCGAAACATCTTTTTCAGTATTCAATTTCTTTCCTTGATCAAAATGATCCCAGCATATGTCTATCAACATGCTTTCCAACTGGCAAAATCACAAAAGTCAAGAATGTCACATAAAAAATATGGAAAATATACCCTACAATCAGGTGCACTCACCCTCACACCTCTCCCTCACACGAAATATTTTCTTGTTCTGTGATTTTTGAAATACATAATGGCTACAACTCTAAAGATATTTCATATATAAAGCACCTCCACTAAAATATAGTATAGGCTAGGACAGAGCCTGCAGCCTGAGACTTCTAGATTGTTAACATAAGAAAGAATCAGAGTTTTGTTAGGAATGGGTCTGATCCAACTTGGGGATCAAGTAGATGCCGTCCATATATTGGACAGCCGAAGGGTTCTTCGCGGCCATGGCACTGTGGGCACTTAGCGAGTAATTGTATGCATAGTAGATGACATGGTGGATGTGGCGTTGTTGCAGAATGTAATCAACTCTGTAACATTGCACCGTTGAGGAAGCCTTCCCTTTCTTCTATAGTATATGATATGCACACTCGTGTGTATTCGAAAAAAAAAAACATTGGACAGACATGTAAGCCTTAAGAGGCACCGATCAGTCTATAAAGAAAACCAGAAAACAAAGGTTCACCCCCCTCCCACCTTTTTTTAAGATTTTTGAAGCCATGGCTCATTTTCTAAAGAGGCCATCGATGGGGCACTTAAGGGCATGAAGGAAGATACTGCTAGCATCCAGGAGCAAAGCTAGGAAATTTTTTTAGAACGAAGACGCTAGAAGCGTCCGGCTTTAAATTAATAAAGCCCACACGAAACAGGCAGAGTAGCAAACGATCGGACGTTACACAGAAACCAAAAGCCCAAGGCGCTACTAGAAACTTAGTCTTGGGGGGGTTCAAAGCCGGGCAGCGAGCACGTTACAAGGCGGAAGCCTATGAAAGAGAGCACGCAGGCTCGCAAACAAAAGATCACTCCCACCATTAGGTAGGCATCGCCGGCTCCCTGGCCGCCACGTAGACTTGATGGACTCGTTCTCGCGCATGCTTCATGATCTCAGAGTCCTTCTGCTTCACCAATGGACTCCACAGCTGCAACAGAATAAAGCATTTGCATATGATATTAGCCGGGTGCGGGGAACGATCCTTCAATGGTGAATTTGTTGCGGGTGAGCCATAAGGACCATAACATCGCCCCTATACTAGCCCACATCACTCGCTTGTGTTGACCCTGAACCGAATCCAGGAGTCCCACAAGTTCGGAAGAGGAGTGCGGGTCCCAGGGGACACCAGCAGCCTCGCGCACAGCGCTCCAAGCAAACCTAGCGAGGGGACAAATGAAGAAGACGTGGTTTGCATTCTTGGGGTTCCCACATAAAGCGCATGGACCTGTAGCCGGGCCATTCTGTTTTGCTATGTTGATGGATGTGGGGAGACAGTCCCGGAACAATTGCCAAAAAAAAACTTTGATCTTTAGCGGAACGCGAGTTTGCCATAGTCCTTTCACCTCCCTCTGTGCCATCCCTTTCCACAGTTTGTGATATAAGGATTTGACAGAAAACTTCCTGGAGGCGTTAAGATGCCACGACACCCTGTCGGGCTCATTGGACAAGGCAACAGGGTTCACCAGTTCCATCAAGGCACCCAGCCTTGCTGATTCCTGATCGTTAAGGTTACGGCAGAAGGCAATGCCGTGGGGGGGGGGGGAGGCCAAGGCCTCTGCCACCCTTTGATTAGGATGCACCGCAAGTGCATACAAATCGGGGAATTCTTCCCACAGGGGCCGAGTCCCCACCCAAAAATCAAGCCAGAAACGGGTGGAACGGCCATTTCCACATTGAATTTGGCCCCTTGGTCAAAGGCAGGTTTGATAGCCTGCATGTCCTACCAAAAAGGGGAGCCCCTCGCATCCCCTTCAAATAAATTCCCGTTTGGGAAATACTTAGCCCTTAGGATATCAGCCCATAAGCCAGTCGCCCCTTGCGAGAGCTTCCATATCCACTTGCACATGAGCGTAATGTTTTGTAGTCTGGTATTAGTGATTCCTAGTCCTCCCAAGGACTTGGGCCTACACACCGCAGCCCATTTGACCATATAGTATTTTCGTTTGAGACCCGTTCCCTCCCAAAAGAAATGGGCTCGTGGCGTGTCCATTTTTGTGTGGACCCCCTCCGCCAACAGGAAAAGGCCCATGGCGAACATGGGGAGCGAGGAAAGGCTAGAGTTGGTCAGGACAAGTGTTGCCGCGGAGGACATGAACTTGCCACACCAAGGGCTCACTTTCCTTCCCACTTTCCCACTTAGAGGTGCCCAATCGTCAATTGTCACCCTGCGAGGCGCTAGGGGCAGGCCTAGGTACGTAAAGGAGAACTTTCCCACTTTACAGTTGAGGAGGTCCGCTATGTGTCGCCCCTCCTCGCTATCTATCCCCATAGATAGCATTTCACACTTGTGAAAATTGATTTTGAGACCGGACATTAGTTCAAAGCTCAGCAGTAGTGCTTTCACCGTTGCTATACTATGAGTGTCCGGTCGGAACAGTAGCAGGGTGTCGTCTGCATACTGCAAGTGCGAGATCCCCCTAGGACAAGATGGCCTACCACTCCCTTGATGTGGCCAGCCGTGGTCGCTTTCCGTAACATAGCTGCGAGAGCATCAACAACAAAATTGAACAAAAGCGAAGACATCGGGTCACCCTGACACAGTCCCTGTTTATTTTGGAAGAAGTTCCCTACTTCCCGTTGACCAAAATAGCAGTCTGGCCACCCGAGAACAGTTGCATCACTCGGTGGACCCACATGGCCGAGAAACCCCGACTTAGCAGGACCTGGCGCAAATAGTTCCAGTTCACACGATCATACGCTTTTTCGAAGTCTCATTTAAGAAGAATAGCCGGTTCCCTAGTGTGTTTGAGTTCATGGAGGATCTCTTGCAGCGCGAGAGAACCCTCAAGGATGTTTCAACCACGGATTAAAGCACTTTGGGTGCGGCTAATGATGCGTTGCGCTATCGGGACAAGTCGAGAGGTGGTTGCTTTGGAGCAGATCTTAAACGAAACTTTAATTAACACGATAGGCCTAAATTGACGGATGTTATCAACGCCTGCCACCTTAGGGATGAGCGGAAGGACCCCAAAGTTGAGTCGGGCGATATCTACCGTCCCTCGCATGAAACCATTGCACACCTCAAACATAGGCCCCTGCAGGATCGACCAGAAGTGTTTGAACATGGGCACGGGCCACCCGTCCGGGCCTGGCACGGTATCGGTTTTCATGCTCCTCATAGCAGCATCAATCTCCTCGGGCAAAAAGGCGAACCCAGCTCCTCGTTTTCCCGATCTGTAACGAGCTGGGAAGGGTCCCACGGGTCAGCGCGCACCCCTGCTCGCTGCTCCTCACTCATCCCCATTAGCTGGATATAGAAGTCGTAGACATGACGCGCTGTGTCCGCCTGAGCCAGCAGTAACCCCTGTTCGGACTGCAACCGAAGAATCGCACATCTACGTCGTATCCCATTAGCGTAGGCATGGAAGTACTTCGTGTTGGCGTCACCTTTGAGCACCCACTTAAGGCCACCCCGACGCCGCCAGTACTCCTCTTCTGCGCGGAGCAAGGACTGAACCTGATCCTCCAGCGCGTAACGATGGGCCCATTCTTGTTCAAAAAAAGGCCGATCATCAGCCTGTTTGTCAAGGCTCACGATCTTGGCAAGGATACTCTCCCTGAGCATCTTTTCCTGACGGCCCAAGTTGGCCCCCCAGCCCTTGAGACTAGCCCGAAGGCGGCCCCCTACCGCGATCCAGGAATCCATCAAACCCAGTTGGGCACCCACCTGGCTAACGCAATGGTTCCACTTCACCCTGAAGATGGAGTCGAAGTATGGATTTTCAAACCAAGCCGTTTCGAAGAAAAACCGAGGGCTTCGACGAATCCTGTCCTCCCCTGAGGTAAGGATAAGCGGGACGTGGTCCGACCCTATCCTGGTCTCAGCGACAAGCGAGCATAGAGGGTACACCAAATCCCAGTCAGGAGAGATGAACATCCTATCTAGCACGGATCGCACAGCAAGTTACGGCAAGATGGCACCGACAGTCTTCCATCAACGATGGGAAGGACGATCAGGGCCTCGCGGCCAAGGCCAGCGACAAAGATGATGGCTTGTAGGGGAATCCCAAGTTTGCCATGCTGGGAGTTCCCGATCTAGGATGGGTTAGAATATGTGCTTCACTCGCTGACTCAAGTTGAGTAGTGTTCCGAAGGGCAAGGTACTCCGAAACACCGCAAAACATGGTTAGCATCATACCAGCTGACCAGGAGGGGCCCACTATGGTACCGCCGCCTCAGGCATGGGGAAGGCATGCTACCATGGGAGACTTTCAGCGGACAACTTAACAATCATTTTGGTTCAAAAATACGAAACACCGAAAACGGGCGAGCTGAAGCTCCTCGATAGCCAGGAACCATCGCAAGTATGAGGAATAATTTCTCACATTGGTGTGTCGCTGTGAGGGTCTAACCGAGGTGCATGAAGTAGAGTTTTACATTGCAGGGTTGTGTAAGCCATTGCGTAAAAATGTACAATTCACATCCCTGAGAGAAGGGGCGATGGACCAGGTACGAGCATTTGAGGACCATGACAAGACAGAGGGCGAGAACTAGGGTGCGCCGGTTACTGCCACATCCACCCTCTCGACCCGCTCACTCGTCTACCCCGTCCCTTACTGCTCATGCCAATGTTGCACTACTGGATACCTTAGGAATCCCGCAGGACACCCTAGGCAGAAGGCCCTTCAGGCGCCTCACAACAGAGGAGATGGACTTCAACTGTGACTCACAAGTTCACACCTGGTCACTGTTATAAGAATTTTTTATTTCTGTGGCCAAGAGGGACAATGGAGACTCTACCAAGGAGGATGTGGATGTGGATGTGGAGGTCTCCCTTCACGCTCCCACCGGTATCCACAAAAGCTCAGCGATGTAGTAGGCAATTGTCATCCTAGGAGTCATCCTCATTGCCCTTGTTGACTCTGGCTCCACCCAAAATTTCCTATCATACCAAGACACCATGCGCACCCGCGTGGAGCTTTCCCAACGGGCAAGCATGCGTGTGGATGTCGCCAATGGCAACAAGGTCATCAGCCATGGGATCTGTCATGGCCTTGATGTCTTCGTGAGTACACAACCATTCACCGTCGGCTGCTAAGCCTTTCCTTTGTAGAGTTACGACATGTTTCTCGGTGTGCAATAGCTAGTGGCTCATTGAGATCCATCTGTTGGACTTCACCAAGCCCACCATGTTGTCGAGCCGCGCATATTACCGCCTAACAACCTTGCTACATGACTTTGAGGGCATGGTCATTGAGCCGCGCATATTACATCTAGAGCGGTGATGTGATCACCACATTCACCTCCTTCTAGGAGCGGCTCCAGTGGTGGTCCGTCCATATCGCAAACACATCAAATGGCAAGATTGAGTGGCAATGCGCCGATGTGCTAGATTAGGTTCGAATTTTCCTCTCGGTCCATTTGGTCAAGAAGCAAGATGGCTTGAGGAGTTTCTTTAAGGACTATCGTGCCCTCGATCACACCTATTATTGGGTCCGCAAGCTACTTGGATTTTGTAGTGGAATTTAGTCCGGGAAATCTCAATACTAAGATGCTAAGCACCACAATGTTGATCAATGATTGTGGCCTGATCCAATTGATGAGAATAACCGTCCATGCAGAAAGCTGATCCATTCAGCCATGAATTAATGTTCTTCAACAAGCACACCATTATTCAAATTATTTAATTAGAATTATGAAATTACTATCTACCTATTAAAGATGTGTGAGATTAATCTAAGGTGGATTAGAAAGTAACTAAACCTAGTTGTAGCAAAAAAATAGAAAATTCAACAAATACAAAATACACAAACCTCAATTGTAGTAGAAATGTGCTTTCCGTTAAAACTTTCAATGACATCACCCTTGCGAATTCCAATTTTCTCAGCATGTGATTCTTTTGATATCTAATTTTCAATTAGCATAATTAGTTCATAATATGCATATGGCAAATAAATTTAAAATAAACTATAATGGAACTGATAGTCAAAATTATATAGAAAGTACCATATGTATACCTGCTCAACAATAAGGCCAGAGTCGATGTTATGCTTACGAGTCATCCTCTCAATACAAATAGGATTTAAAAACTTGATTGGACTAAATGTCATTCCAAGGTGGAGGCGAGGCATACAACTATACCAAATAAAATGAAGACGAAACGAGTATCAAATTTAAGAAGGAACATCATAACATTAATATCTTTACAAGACATATGTATCACATTACTAAGAAAGAATTGAGAAGGGCGGAATACATACTTGAACCTCCTCCAAAAATCCAAGCACTTATGCAATATCGACGAAGGTACAAACGTCTCATTAATTTGGTTGTTAACTAGACCCACAACCTTCCCTTCTAAATCAATGATGGGCCCTCCATCATCATGTAACTATAGCATTGTAGTAGTGACGAATATTATGATTTGTAGTGAGAAGGAAGTAAGATGGAGATGCAAAACATAAATTTGAGATGTAACGTACCAGTTTGAGACTAGATGCATCACGAAGAAAATACATGTAGTGGCATCTTTCATACCCGGATGGACTGTTATAGGCCAAATTACCATGTGTTATCTTTATATCAAGATCTGCATCTCTTCCAAGGCGGAAAACATCTTGACCAGAATGCACACGGTCATTAAAGGTGGGTAGATGAACTGGTTTGTCCACTTGAACCTCATAAATAGCAATTTCATAATGCTCTTGAAGATAGATGAGGTGGCCTAGTGTAGTTGTGTTGTCCAGCAAATGAACAATGACCTAAAGTAGACGGTAGCAAAGTTTATGACCTTACATTTTCTAAATAACTTATATTGAGGAAAACATTTTTGAGAGATCAACTATCATGAAAGTCAAGAGCTAGAATAAGAACTTCTGTTTCTAATTTTCTATTCTAACAAAGTTGAAGATAATGACACATTTAATTTGCAACTAGCCACAGGTGTATCAACTGAGTCATTAGAAATAATTTAATTTGAGAAGGCATAAACAAGCAGATAAAAAAGCATAGCTAGTCAAGCAGGTAGATAAATAGACCATTGAATATATGTTTTTACTTGCATAGTAGTGTAGGGCTCCCCACCCCAATTTCATTTGAAAAGAAGCTGGTAATTAAAGCATGCATTGTCTTAAGTTCAGGTACCACCATTCGGTGGGACAAACGCCCTTGCTGAAATTATGATGACAAAGAGACTAGTGAATGTTAAGAAGTTTACCTTAGCGTTATGATGATATTCACCTGTCCACTGCCGCTTCCACTGGTTTAGATCATTTTTGCGAATGAGATGAGCAGATGTCAAAACAAGGGCGGTTTTTCTCTGGTCATCCCTTTGAAACCACAAGCCACAACATTTATTGAGCTGTTGATTCCCTACAAAGCAACAAAAGTTGCAAACGTTGGCTAGGTAGCAAATACTACCTCTGTAAACAAATATAAGATGTTTTATATCACTAAAGTAGTGATCTCAAATGTCTTATATTTGTCTTATAGTTGTTTGCAGAGGGAGTATTAGTTAGGACGCAAAAATGATGTTAAATACACACCGAGAAAGGATGAGAGCAAAATGATAGATTTAGCAGCAAGAAGTATTGCATCTCTTGTGAGTTCACGGATGGAAAGGAGGCCACGGTCATTGAACAGGCACGAAGATGGATCGTGCCAGCGATCCATTGTGAACAGGTCAGCTAGACGAGCTACGTAAAGAAAATTAAGATCAGGTTGGAAATTAACGATGAATGGGGAAATTAACGATGAGAAAAGTAATTTTGGGGGGAGGGTGGGGGCGGGTGTTTACCTTGTTCTGCTTTGTATTTGGCTTTGGCGTGTTTGAAGGCGGAGCGTGCGACCCGATCTGCAGCTAGCTCGTCTGGAATGTAGGGTTCGTAGACCGGTGAGCTGGGTGGATCGGAGGATTCCTCCGTCGCGGACTCGACCACATCGCACACACGACCTACAGAAAAATCGTATCTGTCATGCTGAGGAGGAAAAGAGGTTGGAACCTCGGGGGGCAAAATCACCTAATTTTGCTTCGGATTGGGTTGTGTCAGGCTCGAAGATCGCGAAGGTAATCTCATCTGCTTGTCCATCACTGTTGCCGATCCTCCTGCCGGCCTTGGTCATCTTGTCGACTCGTGCCAGGCTTCTCTTCTTCTTCTTTTTCTTCTTCGTCTCCGGTGGTCCGTCGTGGTCACGGATCCTCCTGCCGGCCTTGGTCATCTTGTCGACTCGTGCCAGGCTTGTCTTCTTCTTCTTTTTCTTCTTCGTCACCGGTGGTCCATCGTTGTCGCGGATCCTCCTGGCGGCGGCCTTGGTCATCTTGTCGACTTGTGCGCCGCCTCCCGCAAGATGGTTCTGCACAGGAGCCGAGCGCAGTCGCGGTGGCAGCAGCGATCGTCGATCAATCGATCGCTTAGCTGGGCTATAATGGGCTTTAGTTTTACGCTCAGTGGCTGGGCTTTAGCTGTAAGCATATAAGAACAAAAAAAGTTGTCCCCCTCAAAAAAAAATTGTGACACACTGTACGACAACAACTTCAGGGACCAGGTTCGTCATCGATTTGCTCGAGACGGAGCCGCGGCAGTCTTAAGTTTGGAACGCCCAAGATTCATGGCAGAGGTGAACTACCTTTCTTAAGTGTTAGTTTAGAAGAACTAAAATTCTGGCCACGGTGTGGTATCGATGGCAAGAACCCGCGAGGTTTGGAACAATGCTAAGGTGCGCTGACCACGTGAACATGAAGTACTTTGCATACAGATAGGGTTAAATCCAATATATTTTGAAGCTAAAAGTTTTTGAATTCAAAGAAAACTTCGGGTGAAAATATTCCGGAAATTCTGAGATTTTCTCGACACCGGTTTTTCCGTTCCCACCTGGAAAATAACCGAAATCGAGAAGAAAAAAACTGGTAGGACTAGTGTTCCTACCGGCTCTACTCCTTAGGTTATAAGGGCAGAACAACGGAGGTCGGGGGCGAGCACGCGAGCTCCGGCGCATCGGCGCCGTCGCGAGGGAGGAGAAGGGCGGCTGCGGTTAGGCCAGGAGGCGGCTAGGGTTTCCGGCTCCTCTGGAGCCGGGCAATAGGATAGAAATATCTTTATTGCTTAATCTCGAAAAGGTGTCTTACAACTAATATTTATAACCTCAAAACGAATAGCCTAAGATAACTTGTGGGCCAAGCCCCTAACTACTGCCCAGTGGGCCTCCTCCGGTTATATGTTAAAACGGTCATAACATCTCTCCCCGCCTGCACAAACAGCTCGTCCTCGAGCTGAAAGTCTGGATAGTGGTGGCGGAAGTCATCACGTGGCTCCCAAGTAGCCTCCTCCACTGGAAGTCCCGCCCATTGGATCAAGACGAACCACAGCCCGCGACGGAGTTGTGCCTTCAACACCTTCTCTGGCTCCAGAAGAAGACGTCCGTTGGCGGTTGGAGGAAGCGCGGGTGGAGCCGCCGGTGGCTCTCCATGAAAAGGCTTGAGAAGCCCCACATGAAACACGTCGTGTATGCGAGCGGCAGCCAGTAGCTGAAGGCGATAGGCCACCTGCCCGATGCGCTTCAAGATAGCGAAGGGTCCAGCATAGCGAGGACCGAGCTTGCGCTTTGCGCGCGGGTCGAGTGACTGCATAGAGCGGTGGAGAAGACGCGGCCACACCCAATCACCCACCGCAAACTCCGCCTCGCGATGGTGGTCGTCGTAGTAATGCTTCGCCAGCTGCTGGGCCCGAAGGAGACGCTGACAGACCTCAGCAAGCATCTCGTCATGGGTGCGAATAAGGTCACCCGCAGCCTCCGTCCGCGCCGTAGCCAGGTACACCGGCAAGATAGGTGGAGGCGGCCGACCGTAGACCACCTCAAATGGTGTCGCACGCAGGCGGAGTGATAGGAGGTGTTGTAGCAGTACTCCGCCCATGCGAGCCAATCCACCCAAGCGCGAGGCCAATCACCTGTTACACAGCGTAAATACATGGCAATCACCTTGTTAACCACCTCAGATTGGCCGTCCGTCTGGGGTGGAAGGCCGTGCTGAAGCGGAGCTTGACGCCCGCCATCCTTAAGAGGTCGCGCCAGACATGGCCCATGAACACTGTGTCACGATCACTGACGATCGAAGAATGGAAACCGTGCAAACGGACGATCCCGTCGAAGAAGGCACGGGCCACGGACGCGACGGTGTAGGGATGCCCCAGCGCGATGAAGTGAGCATACTTAGAAAAGCGGTCCACCACTGTAAGAATGACCGATTTGCCGCCCACCTAGGGAAGGCCCTCGATGAAGTCCATGGAGATATCTACCCAGACCTGAGATGGCAAATCCAAGGGCTGAAGAAGGCCAGCCGGCCGTAACGTCTCCGTCTTGTTGCGCTGGGATGTCGTGCAAGAGCGCACCCAATCACGGACCAGGGCGCGATCACCAGGAATGTAGAAGTCGGCGCGGAGATGATGGAGGGTTTTCTGCACACCCTCATGGCCAGCCGAGTGGGCTAGCAGCAAGACCTGATGACGGAGATCATCATGCGCCGGAATGAAGACACGGCGCCCATGGACGAGCAGGCCGTCGGCGAAGCGCCAAGGCTCCTCCAGATCGCTGGCCGCCAGCTGCTGCTGCAGGAGGACTGCGTCGGCAGCGGTCGCCGTGGCCCGGTGAATGTCATCGAAGAGGCCGAAAGTCGGCCCTGAGAGGATGCACAGCGCTGTCCCCTCGGAGTCACCGGTGACGGAGTTGAGGTCGGCGTCGCGGTGAGACAAGGCATCGGCCACGGTGTTAAGACGACCCAGGCGGTACTCGGCGGAGAAGTCGAAGCCGAAGAGCTTGCTAATCCACTGGTGCTGCAGCACGGTCGAGAGCCTCTGGTCCAGCAAGAACTTGAGGTTGTAGTGGTCCGTGCGAATCTGGAAAGACCGACCCCATAGATAGGGACGCCAATGGCGCACCGCCTGCACCAAGCCAATGAGCTCCCGCTCGTACGCCGCGAGCTTGAGATGGCAAGGGGCGAAAGGCCGGCTGAAGAAGGCGAGAGGACCATCGCCCTGATGAAGCACGGCGCCGAACCCTGCACCCGAGGCGTCACAGTCCACCACGAACGGGCGGTCAAAGTCCGGCATCTAAAGAACGGGCCCCGTCGTGAGAGCCCCTTTGAGGACCTCAAATGCTGTCGTCGCCTCCTCGTCCCAGGCGAAGGCGTCATGGCACAACAATCACGTGAGTGGCGAAGCGATGAGGCCGAACTCCCGGATGAACTTCCGGTAGTATCCGGCGAGGCCGAGAAACCCGCGAAGAGCCCATGGAGACTGTGGCGTCGGCCAGGCGGCAACGGCAGCCACCTTGTCGGCATCCATAGCAACCCCGTCGGCCAAGATGACGTGGCCGAGGTAGGCAACCGAAGGTGTTCCGAACGAGCACTTCGAGCGCTTAAGATGAAGATGATGCGCCCGAAGCTCGTTGAAGACGATGGCGACGTGCTGAAGGTGCTATGCCCAAGACGCACTGTAGATCAGAATATCATCAAAGAAAACGAGCACAAACTGATGCAAAAGGGCCGGAGGACGTCATTCATCAGAGCCTGGAAGGTCGCCGGGGCGTTGGTGAGGCCAAAGGGCATCACCAAGAACTCGAAGTGGCTGTGGTGAGTCCGAAACGCCGTCTTGGTGATGTCATCCGGGTGCATGCGCACCTGGTGGTACCCCGACAGGAGGTCGAGCTTGGTGAAGAAGCACGCCCCATGTAGCTCATCGAGGAGCTCATCGACCACCGGAATAGGGAATTTGTCCTTAAGTATGACAGCATTAAGGGCACGGTAGTCGATGCAGAAACGCCATGTGCCGTCCGATTTGCGAACGAGAAGCACTGGCGCGGTAAACGGCGAGGTGGAGAGCCTGATGATGCCTACCGCGAGCATGAGCGCACACTGCCGCTCCAACTCGTCCTTCTACAACTGCGGATAGCGGTAAGGACGCACTACCACCGGCGTGGAGCCCGGCAGAAGGTGTATACGGTGATCATACGCCCGGGCGGTCGGAAGCCCCTGCGGCTCGGTGAAGAGGTCGTCGTGCTGCTGCAGAAGGCTGTCCAAGAGTGGGTGCTCGGCCTTGGCGGTGGTCGCGGCCAGTTGAAGTGGTGTTGTGGGTGCGGCACCCCCAATGCCGTCCCACCGAATGCGGCGACCCAACCGTCAGAAGTTCATCGTCAGTGCGTCGAAGTCCCAGAGAATGGGACCCAGCATGCGCAAGAAGTCGACGCCGAGGATGAAGTCGAAGTAGCCCAAGTCGATGCCAGCGCAGGTGATGGTGAAGTGCTCGTTGCCGATAGTGATGGGCACGTCACGGGCGAGCCCGTGGCAGCGTAGACGGTCGCCATTAGCAACAGTGGCCCGCAACTTCTCCCCGTCGGTCGGCTGCAGTGCAAGGCGCCGCATGGTGGCCTCCGGCAGGAAATTATGAGTGGAACCTATGTCCAGGAGGGCCACCAGGCGCTTGCCATGGATCATGACCGGTAAGAGCATCGTCCGTTCATCACGGATGTCGACCAACGCGTGAAGAGACACCACGAGGGCGGTGCCCGGGGCGGGCGCGGGCTCCGCGAGGGCTGGGGCGCCAAGGCCATCCTCCGGGGTGTCATCCTCGGTCTCATCCGTCGTCTCCAAGTAGAAGAGGTGCGGGCAGACATGGCCCGGTACATAGGGTGCATTGCAGTTGAAGCACAGGCCCAAGCGCCGGTGTTCAAGCTGCTCCTCCTGAGTAAGGCGCCTGAACGGCCGCGTCGGGGCCGGGGTGGCCGCCGGGGCTACGGTGGAAGACGCCAGTGCTGTCAGAGGCGGCCGGGGGGTTGTCGGACCCCACGTGGCGCGGATGGCCGCGTCAAAGTCTGGGCGCGCTACTCGAATGCCCGAGCATAGTGCATGGCCGTCTGAAGGTCTTCGGGCCTCTTCATCTCGACGTCCATGCAGATGTGGTCGGGAAGGCCGCTCACGAAGAGTTCCACCTGCTGCAAGGCTGTCACACCTGGCGCGTGGCACGCCAATGCCTGGAAGCGGTCGGCTACATCCTGCACCGTGGAGGTGAAAGGAAGGCGGCCCAACTCGGCCAAGTGGCTCCCGCGTACTGGTGGTCTGAAACGAAGAAGACACAGCTCGTGGAAACGATCCCACGGGGGCATGCCGCCCTCCTCCTGTGCGAGGGCGTAGTACCATGTCTGGGTGGCCCTGCAGAGATGGTAGGAAGCTAGCCAAGTGCGCTCCGACACGGGCGTGCGCTGTCCGCGGAAGAACTGGTCACACTGGTTGAGCCAGTTAAGTGGGTCACCCGAACCGTCGTATGTGGCGAAGTCGATCTTGGCGAACTGGGGCGGCTGCTGGTGTGGCGCGCCCTGGCCCACTGCCTCGGTGGTGCGGAGGGCTGATGACGGCGCTTAGTCCATGGTGGGAAGGCCGGCGTAGTTCCCGGCGGCGCCCGACGCCTCGGGCTGCAACTGGGAACCCGACGGTGGCCGGGCCTCCGTGTAAGCCGACGGAGGCCCGTGGAGCCAGCCTGGAAGTGGAGACGGTGACGATGGAAAGCGGACCTCCTGGATCGGGAGTCCGCTTTGCAAGGACCGGCCCAGGCTAGGGCTGGGCGGCGGCGATGGTGGGACCTGCACGGTTGCCGCCGGGAGGGATGGCGTAGCGGGAGACGGCGCGGACGGCGTGGCCCAGGTCAGCCACTGCGGGCCCTGGGCGGCGGCTGTCGGCGCGGGTGGCGCCGCGAGCGGCGTCAGCCACTATGGCCAAGGCGGCGTCGAGGCCGCCGGTGGGGGAAGCTCCAGATAGCCTCCGCTGACGGCCGCAGGTACGGAGTGTTGGGGAATGTAGTAATTTCAAAAAAAATCCTACGCACACGCAAGATCATGGTGATGCATAGCAAGCAATGAGAGGGGAGAGTGTTGTCCATGTACCCTCGTAGACCGTAAGCGGAAGCGTTATGACAACACGGTTGATGTAGTCGTATGTCTTCACGATTTGACCGATCCAAGCACCGAACGTATGGCACCTCCGAGTTCAGCACACGTTCAGCTCGATGACGATCCCCGGACTCCGATCCAGCAAAGTGTCGGGGATGAGTTCCGTCAGCACGACGGCGTGATGATGATGATGATGTTCTACCGACGCAGGGCTTCGCCTAAGCACCGCAATGATATGACCGAGGTGGGATATGGTGGAGGGGGGCACCGCACACGGCTAAGGAACGATCACGAAGATCAATTTGTGTGTCCTAGGGTGCCCCCCTGCCCCCGTATATAAAGGAGCAAGGGGGAGGCCAGTCGGCCCTAGGGGCGCGCCAAGGAGGGGGAAGTCCTCCTCCTAGTGGGAGTAGGACTCCCCTTTCCTAGTCCCACTAGGAAGGAGGAAGGGGGAAGGAAAGAGAGGGATAGGGAGAGGGAAAGAGGGGCCACGCCCCACTCCCCTAGTCCAATTCAGACTCCCCATGGGGGGGCACCTCCTGGGCTGCTGCCCTCTCTCTCCCCTCAGGCCCACTAAGGCCCAATACTTCCCCGGGGGGTTCCGGTAACCCCTCCGGCACTCCGGTTTTCTCCGAAATCACCCGGAACACTTCCGGTGTCCGAATATAGCCGTCCAATATATCAATCTTTATGTCTCTACCATTTCGAGACTCCTCGTCATGTCCGTGATCACATTTGGGATTCTGAACAATCTTCGGTACATCAAAACTTATAAACTCATAATAAAACTATCATCGTAACGTTAAGCGTGTGGACCCTACGGGTTCGAGAACTATGTAGACATGACCTAGAACTATTCTCGGTCAATAACCAATAGCGGAACCTGGATGCTCATATTGGCTCCTACATATTCTACGAAGATCTTTATCGGTCAAACCGCATAACAACATACGTTGTTCCCTTTGTCATCGGTATGTTACTTGCCCGAGATTCGATCGTCGGTATCCAATACCTAATTCAATCTCGTTACCGGCAAGTCTCTTTACTCGTTATGTAATGCATCATTCCGCAACTAACTCATTAGTCACATTGCTTGCAAGGCTTATAGTGATGTGCATTACCGAGAGGGCCCAGAGATACCTCTCCGACAATCGGAGTGACAAATTGTAATCTCGAAATATGCCAACTCAACATGTACCTTTGGTGACACCTGTAGAGCTCCTTTATAATCACCCAGTTACGTTGTGACGTTTGGTAGCACACAAAGTGTTCCTCCGGTAAACGGGAGTTGCATAATCTCATAGTCATAGGAACATGTATAAGTCATGAAGAAAGCAATAGCAACATACTAAACGATCAAGTGCTAAGCTAACGGAATGGGTCAAGTCAATCACATCATTCTCCTAATGATGTGATCCCGTTAATCAAATGACAACTCATGTCTATGGCTAGGAAACTTAACCATCTTTGATTCAACGAGCTAGTCAAGTAGAGGCATACTAGTGACACTTAGTTTGTCTATGTATTCACACATGTATCATGTTTATGGTTAATACAATTCTAGCATGAATAATAAACATTCATCATGATATAAGGAAATAAATAATAACTTTATTATTGCCTCTAGGGCATATTTCCTTCAGTCTCCCACTTGCACTAGAGTCAATAATCTACACATCGCCATGTGATTTAACACCAATATTCACATCTGTATGTGATTAATACCCAATAGTTTACATTGTCATGTGACCAACACCGAAGGGTTTACTAGAGTCAATAGTCTAGCTCACATCGCTATGTGATTAACACCCAAAGAGTACAAAGGTATGATCATGTTTTGTTCGTGAGAGAAATTTAGTCAATGGGTCTGTCACATACAGAGCCATATTTGCAAATATTCTATGTCTTCAATGCTCTGCATGGAGCTACTCTAGCTAATTGCTCCCACTTTCAATATGTATCCAGATTGAGACTTAGAGTCATCTGTATCAGTGTAAAAGTTTGCACCGATGTAACTTTTACAACGAACTCTTTTATCACCTCCATAATCGAGAAACATCTCCTTAGTCCTCACTAAGGATATTCTTGACCGCTGTCCAGTGATCTACTATTAGATCAAAATTGTATTCCTTTGTCAAACTCAGAACAAGGTATACAATAGGTCTGGTTCACAGCATAGCACACTTTATAGAACCTATGACTGAGGCATAGGGAATGACTTTTCATTCTCTTTCTATTTTCTGCCATGGTCGGGTCTTGAGTCTTACTCAACTTCACACCTTGCAACACAGGCAAGAACTCCTTCTTTGACTGTTCCATTTTGAACTATTTCAAAAAAATTATCAAGGTATGTACTCACTGAAAAATCTTATCAAGTGTCTTGATCTATCTATATAGATCTTGATGCTCAATGTGTAAGTAGCTTCACCGAGGTCTTGCTTTGAAAAACTCTTATTCAAGTATCCTTTCATGCTATCCAGAATTTCTATATCATTTCCAATCAACAATATGTCATCCACATGTAATATTAGAAATGCTACGGAGCTCCCACTCACTTTCTTGTAAATACAGGCTTCTTAAAAAGTCTGTATAGAACCATATGCTTTGATCAACTCATCAAAGCGTATATTCCAACTCCGAGATGCTTGCACCAGTCCATTGATGGATTGCTGGAGCTTGCACACTTTGTTTAACATCTTTAGGATTGACAAAACCTTCTGGTTGCATCATATACAACTTTTATTTAATAAATCCATTAAGGAATGCAGTTTTGACATCCATTTGCCAGATTTCATAAAATGTGGCAATTGCTAACATGATTCAGACAGACTTAAGCATCGATACGAGTGAGGAAATCTCATTGTATTCAACACCTTGAACTTGTTGAAAACCTTTCGCAACAAGTCGAGCTTAGTAGATAGTAACACTACTATCAGTGTCCGTCTTCCTCTTGAATATCCATTTATTTAACATGGCTTGCTGATCATCGAGCAAGTCAATCAAAGTCCATACTTTGTTCTCATACATGGATCATATCTCAGATTTTATGGCCTCAAGCCATTTCGCGGAATCTGGGCTCATCATCGCTTCCTCATAGTTCGTAGGTTCATCATGGTCTAGTAACATGACTTCCAGAATAGGATTACCGTACCACTCTGGTGTGGATTTTATTCTGGTTGATCTACGAGGTTCAGTAACAACTTGATCTGAAGTTCCATGATCATCATCATTAACTTCCTCACTAATTGGTGTAGGTGTCACAGGTATAGATTTTTGTGATGAGCTACTTTCCAATAAGGGAGCAGTTACAGTTACCTCATCAAGTTCTACTTTCCTCCCACTCACTTCTTTCGATAGAAACTCCTTCTCTAGAAAGGATCCATCTTAGCATCGAATATCTTGCTTTAGGATCTGTGATAGAAGGTGTAAGGGCATATTTATCCCCAAGATGTTTTGGTGATTGATGACAATGCTTTTGCGGACTAATCGTGTGCGTTAAGTTCTTTCAGAGATTCATCTATTGGCACGAGACGATTTCCTCCCCTCGGTGTGTCTTTCAAGACGGTGTAGCTCCTTCGTCTCTCTGTTGGTGGACTAGTTTCGTAGGAGTCACCGTACTATCAAGAGGGGATCCTCTTTGGTAAGGCTAGGGTGGAATCAACACGTACACATCCGTTTCACACCCAATGTCTTCCTTCCCGCTTCGATGGAGCAGCTCTTCCCTCCGTGTTCCTGCCCTGACCTACCCCAGTGGTAGTACGGCGGTCTTCAGCGGTAGTACCGCCGAAGCACTCTAGCGGTAGTACCGCTCCCCCGAGCGGTAGTACCGCTTGAGGACTTCGGCCGTAGTACCACAGCAGTTCCGCGCTAGTACCGCTTCGATTCTCGACCGATGTTTTTCGTGTCGGGTTTTGCAGTACTAGGTGCGGTAGTAGGGGCGGTAGTACCGCTCCAAGCGGTAGTACCGCGCCTACTCCCACGGTAGTACCGCTCTGGGGCTGGGTCTCTGATCTTCTCGCCAGCGCGGCAGTACCGCCGGGTGAGAGCGGTAGTACCGCCCTCAGCGGTAGTACCGCCCTGTGCGGGGCTGCTCAGTGGGGTAATGGTTGGATTTGTTCCCCCACAATATAAAGGTGTCTTCTTCCTCCAAGTTGACTTACCTCTTTCCCCCAAAGCTCCATTGTTGCTCCAAGCTCCATTTTTGCCCGATCTCTCTACCTAGCCAATCAAACTTGTTGATTTGCTCGGGATTGGTTGAGAAGGCCCAGATCTACACTTCCACCAAGAGAAATTTGATTCCCCCCACTTATCCCTAGTGGATCTTGTTACTCTTGGGTGTTGAGCACCCTAGATGGTCGAGGTCACCTCGAAGCCATACTCCATTGTGGTGAAGCTTCGTGGTGTTGTTGGGAGCCTCCAAGTGTGGTGGAGATAGCCCCAATCTTGTTTGTAAAGGTTTGGTCACCGCCTTCAAGGGCACCGATAGTGGAATCACGTCATCTCGCATTGTGTGAGGGCGTGAGGAAATTACGGTGGCCCTAGTGGCTTCTTGGGGAGCATTGTGCCTCCACACCGCTCTAACGGAGATGTACTTCCCCTTATGAGCAGGTTCTAGTTTGCCATCTTCTTTGATGTCCTCAAGGCCAAGAAGAATCTCTATGTCAATGTTCACTCCATTGACACCGACCATATGGAGAAAGATCCTGAATACTTTGGCGAAGCTCTTCAGATGTGCACTCAACTGAACATTCTTGGGATCATGCAATTCAACAAGGACTATGATGCTAATATAGTGGCCCAATTCTATGCCACGGTTCACCTTGGGACTGATGAGGACCGTACACTGACTTGGATGACCAATGGCAAGTTGCTTTCAGTCAAGTGGAAAGCTTTCATGGAGTTGATTGGGGCGCAAGATCTAGGTCTTGAGTCTTCTGTCGGCTTTCGCCCCCATCGCCGCACCACTGCCACTCACAAGCAAGCTCTATGGCCCTACTGCACTTTCAGGATCAACCCCGAGACAAAGAAGGAAACCTATGAGCTACCTGCCTATCTGGATATCCTTCACCGTATCTTCAGAGAGACTCTTTTCCCTCGCATCGGGAATCTGGACCAGGTTCACTCTTATCTCGTGGACATGCTTCTCTTCTGCCAGCGTGAGAAGGGACAGAACACCGGAGAGTCCTTGGATATCTCTCATGTTATGTGCTCTGAGCTGCTTTCTGCTATCTCCGGGCGCAAGTGCCCGATTTATGGCCCGTTCATCATGCTGCTCATTGAGAAGGCCTGGAATCGTGTCTATCCCTAGGAGTTACTGGAGACTGGAGAGTTGGTCTCTCACGATGTCAAGCGTCTAAGGAAGAAGGATAACTGGGGCACTCAGGCCCCGAGGACTGGAGTTCCTTCATCTGCTGCTGCCATGGAGACTGAGGAGGAGTTTGGGGCTGAGGCTGAGGATGAAGATGATTACTACGTGCCTTCTAAGGCAGAGCCCTCTTGGGCCAAGAAGCTCAAGATCAAGGTGAAGAAGCTATTCTGCATGGAGTCTCACGGTCAGTACATGGCTCATGTGGCTGAGAAGAAGGCCCGAGGTCGCCACAAGGAGCTCATGCGTCAGATGGTGCTATTGTGATTAGTGGTTCTGAGGATCGGCTTACCGAGGAGGAGGAGTGGATTTAGCAGCACTGCCCTTGGACTGATTCTGATGCTGAGCACTTCCCGGCTGACGATGGTGGCGCAGATGACCCCTCTGAGATCTGATGTGTGTCCCTCGTTTGCCATCACCTGGAGCTGTAGCAACACTCCCTCTCCTTTTTGGTGTCTCGATGCCAAAGGGGGAGAGAGTTTAGGGATTTGTGTTTTGTGTCTTCCGTCTTCTGTGTTTGTGGTTTTTCTCGCTATTTTCTTTGGTTGGTTTGTGTCAGTGAGACCTTTGTTGGCTCGTGTCCGTAAGACCTAAGTTCCCGTCATATGGTGTGAGACATATGCTACCTTTTATTTTCAGTATCATTATCTATGTCACCATATCTTATGAGTTGCATGCTTATCTTATTAGTTTATCTATGCTCCTCTCATATATCATGCTTAGGTGTGTGGTCGGTCTCCAAAATGTAGGGGGAGAGTTGATCCTAGTATGTGTGCCATGCAGTCCAAAGCACTTATCTAGATAGCACACATCTAGGGGAGCCCATCTACATTTTAGGACGGTGGGGTTTGTGCGCTTTCTCTATATCTCTCATGTTTGTGCAAATCCCGTATTGTCATCAATCCACCAAAAAGGGGGAGATTGTAAGGGCATATTTATCCCCAAGATGATTTGGTGATTGATGACAATGCTTTTGCGGACTAATCATGTGCGTTAAGTTCTTTCAGAGATTCATCCATTGGCACGAGACGATTTCCTCCCCTCGGTGTTTTGTTCAAGACGGTGTAGCTCCTTCGCTTCGTTGTTGGTGGACTAGTTTCGTAGGAGTCACCGTACTATCAAGAGGGGATCTGCTTTGGTAGGACTAGGGTGGAATCAACACGTACACATCCCTATCACACCCGTCGTCTTCCTTCCACATCTTTGGAGCTGCCCCTCCTCTTCCGTTCCTGCTCCGTTCTGTGCTAGCGGTAGTACCGCTCCACAGGGCGGTAGTACCACTTGCGGGCTTCGGCCATAGTACCGCAGCTATTCTGCGCTACTACCGCCTCGATTTGAGACCGGTGTTTTCTCATGTCGGGTTTTGCAGTACTAGAAGCGGTAGTAGGAGCGGTAGTGCCGCTCCAAGAGGTAGTACCGCTCCTTCTCCCGCGGTAGTACCGCTCTGGGGCCAGGGCCCTGTCTTTCTAGCCAGCGTGGTAGTACCGCTGGGTAGGGAGCGGTAGTACCGCTCTTAGCGGTAGTACCGCCCTGCCCTAGCGGTAGTACCGCTCTGTGCGGGGATGCTCAGTGGGATAACTGTTGGAATTGTTCCCCCACTATATAAAGGTGTCTTCTTCCTCCAAGTTGACTTACCTCTTTTCCCCAAAGCTCCATTGTTGCTCCAAGCTCCATTTTCGCCCGATCTCTCTCCCTAGCTAATAAAACTTGTTGATTTGCTCGGGATTGGTTGAGAAGGCCCAGATCTACACTTCCACCAAGAGAAATTTGATTCACCCCACTTATCCCTAGCGGGTCTTGTTACTCTTGGGTGTTGAGCACCCTAGACGGTTGAGGTCACCTCGAAGCCATACTCCATTGTGGCGAAGCTTCGTGGTGTTGTTGGGAGCCTCCAAGTGTTGTGGAGATAGCCCCAATCTTGTTTGTAAAGGTCCGGTTGCCGCCTTAAAGGGCTCCAATAGTGGAATCACGGCATCTCGCATTGTGTGAGGGCGTGAGGAGATTACGGTGGCCCTAGTGGCTTCTTTGGGAGCATTGTGCCTCCACACCGCTCTAACGGAGACGTACTTCCCCTTAAAAGGAAGGAACTTCGGTAACACATCCTCGTCTCCACCGGCTCCACTCTTGGTTATCTTGTCCCTTTACTTTTGCAAGCTTACTTGAGTTATATCCTTTGCTTGCTTGTGTGCTTGTTGTCTTTGCATCATATAGGTTGTCCACGTAGTTGCACATCTAGATAACCTATTTCATTGCAAGGTTTAAATTGTTAAAGAAAAGTCTAAAAATTGTTAGTTGCCTATTCACCCCCCTGTAGTCAACCATATCGATCCTTTCAATGGTTCACCTTGGGACTGATGAGGACAGGACACTGACTTGGATGACCAATGGCAAGTTTCTTTCAGTCAAGTGGAAAGCTTTCATGGAGTTGATTGGGATGCAAGATCTAGGTCTTGAGTCTTCTATCGACTTTCGCCCCCACAGCCGCCCCAATGCCACTCACAAGCAAGCTCTATGGCCCTACTACACTTTGAGGATCAACCATGAGATGAAGAAGGAAACCTATGAGCTGCCTGCCTATCTGGATACCCTTCACCGTATCTACAGAGAGACTCTTATCCCTTGTATCGGGAATTTGGACCAGGTTCACTCCTATCTCGTGGACATGCTTCTCTTCTGCCAGCGTGAGAAGGGACAGAACACCGGAGAGTCCTTGGATATCTCTCATGTTATGTGGTCTGAGTTGTTATCTGCTATCTCCGAGCGCAAGTGCCCGATTTATGGTCCGTTCATCATGCTGCTCATTGAGAAGGCCTGGGATCGTGTCTATCCCCAGGTGTTACTGGAGACTGGAGAGTTGGTTTGTCACGATGTCAAGCGTCTCAGGAAGAAGGATAACTGGGGCACTCAGGCCCCTAGGACTGGAGTTCCTTCGTCTGCTACTGCCATGGAGACCAAGGAAGAGACTGGGCTGAGGATGATGATGATGACTACTGCCTTCTGAGGCAGAACCCTCTTGGGCAAAGAAGCTCAAGCTCAAGATGAAGAAGTTGCTCTGCATGGAGTCTCACGGTCAGTACATGACTCATGTGGCTGAGAAGAAGGCCCGAGGTCGCCACAAGGAGCTCATGCGTCAGTTGGGTGCTACAGTTATCAGTGGGTCTGAGGACCAGCTTACCAAGGAGGAGGACTGGATTCAGCAGCACTGCCCGTGGACCGATTCTGATGCCGAGCACTTCCAGACTGATGACGGTGGCGCCGATGATCCCGCTGAGCTTTGATGTGTGTGTCCCTCGTTTGCTCTCACCTGGAGCCGTAGCAACACTCCCTCTCCTTTTTGGTGTCTCGATGCCAAAGGGGGAGAGAGTTTAGGGATTTGTGCTTTGTGTCTTCCGTCTCTTGTGTTCGTGTTTTCCTCGCATTTGCTTTGTTTGGTTTGTCAGTGAGACCTAAGTTCGAGTCATATGGTGTGAGACATATGCTACCTTATCTTTCCAGTTTCATTACCTATGTCACTATCTAGCTTATGAGTTGCTTGCTTATCCTGTTAAGTCATCTATGTTGCTCTCATATACCTTGCTTAGATTGTTGGTCTCTAAAATGTAGGGGGAGCGTTGATCCTAGTATGTGTGCCATGCAGTCCAAAGCACTTATCTAGATAGCACACATCTAAGGGGAGCCCATCTACATTTAGGACGGTGGGGTTTGTGCGCTTACTCTATATCATGTTTGTGCAAATCCCGTATTGTCATCAATCCACCAAAAAGGGGGAGATTATAAGGGCATATTTATCCCCAAGATGTTTTGGTGATTGATGACAATGCTTTTGCGGATTAATCGTGTGCGTTAAGTTCTTTCAGAGATTCATCCATTGGCACGAGACGATTTCCTCCCCTCGGTGTGTCTTTCAAGACGGTGTAGCTCCTTCGTCTCTCTGTTGGTGGACTAGTTTCGTAGGAGTCACTATACTATCAAGAGGGGATCCGCTTTGGTAAGGCTAGGGTGGAATCAACACATACACATCCGTTTCACACCCAATGTCTTCCTTCCCGCTTCGATGGAGCCAACTCTTCCCTCCATGTTCCTGCCCTGACCTACCCCAGCGGTAGTACCGCTGAAGCACTCTAGCGGTAGTACCTCTCCTGGAGCGGTAGTACCGCTCCCCAGTGGTAGTACCGCTCCCCCGAGCGGTAGTACCGCTTGAGGACTTCGGCCATAGTACCGCAGCAGTTCCGTGCTAGTACTGCTTCAATTCTCGACCGATGTTTTTCGTGTCGGGTTATGCGGTACTAGGTGCGGTAGTAGGGGCGGTAGTACCGCTCCAAGCGGTAGTACCGCGCCTACTCCCACGGTAGTACCGCTCTTGGGCTGGGTCTCTGATCTCCTCGCCAGCGCGGCAGTACCGCTGGGTGAGGGCGGTAGATCGCCCTCAGCGGTAGTACCACCCTGCCCAAGCGGTAGTACCGCTCTGTGCGGGGCTGCTCAGTGGGGTAACGGTTGGATTTGTTCCCCCACTATATAAAGGTGTCTTCTTCCTCCAAGTTGACTTACCTCTTTCCCCCAAAGCTCCATTGTTGCTCCAAGCTCCATTTTCGCCCGATCTCTCTCCCTAGCCAATCAAACTTGTTGATTTGCTCGGGATTGGTTGAGAAGGCCCAGATCTACACTTCCACCAAGAGAAATTTGATTCCCCCCACTTATCCCTAGTGGATCTTGTTACTCTTGGGTGTTGAGCACCCTAGACGGTCGAGGTCACCTCGAAGCCATACTCCATTGTGGTGAAGCTTCATGGTGTTGTTGGGAGCCTCCAAGTGTTGTGGAGATAGCCCCAATCTTGTTTGTAAAGGTTCGGTCGCCGCCTTCAAGGGCACCAATAGTGGAATCACGGCATCTCGCATTGTGTGAGGGCGTGAGGAGATTACGATGGCCCTAGTGGCTTCTTTGGGACCATTGTGCCTCCACACTGCTCTAACGGAGATGTACTTCCCCTTAAAAGGAAGGAACTCCGGTAACACATCCTCGTCTCCACCGGCTCCACTCTTGGTTATTTCATGCATTTACTTTTGCTAGCTTACTTGTGTTGCATCTATTGCTTGCTTGTGTGCTAGGTGTCTTTGCATCATATAGGTTGTTCACGTAGTTGCACATCTAGACAACCTATTTCGTTGCAAGTTTTAAATTGTTAAAAAAAACTTAAAAATTGTTAGTTGCCTATTCACCCCCCCTCTAGTCAACCATCTCGATCCTTTCAGAAGGTGTACCCAATAGTTTCCTTTGGGTATTCTATGAAGACGCACTTCTCCGATTTGGGTTCGAGCTTATCAGGTTGAAACTTTTTCACATAAGCATCGCAGTCCCAAACTTTAAGAAACGACAACTTTGGTTTCTTGCCAAACCACAGTTCATAAGGCGGCGTCTCAAACGGATTTTGATGGTGCCCTATTTAAAGTGAATGCAACTGTCTCTAATGCATAACCCCAAAACGATAGTGGTAAATCGGTAAGAGACATCATAGATCGCACCATATCTAGTAAAGTACGATTACGACGTTCGGACACACCCTTACATTGTGGTGTTCCAGGTGGCATGAGTGTGAAACTATTCCACATTGTTTTAATTGAAAACCAAACTCGTAACTCAAATATTTGTCTCCGCGATCAAATTGCAGAAACTTTATTTTCTTGTTACGATGATTCTCCACTTCACTCTGAAATTATTTGAACTTTTCAAATGTTTCAGACTTGTGCTTCATTAAGTAGATATACTCATATCTGCTCAATTCATCTTGTGAAGGTCAGAAAATAACGATACCCGCCACGAGCATCAACACTCATTGGACTGCATACATTGGTATGTATTATTTCCAATAAGTCAGTAGCTCGTTCCATTGTTCCGGAGAACGGAGTTTTAGTCATCTTGCCCAAAAGGCACGGTTCGCAAGCATCAAATGATTCATAACCAAGAGATTCCAAAAATCCATCTTTATGGAGTTTCTTCATGCGCTTTACACCAATATGACCCAAACGGCAGTGCCACAAATAAGTTGCACTATCATTATCAACTTTGCATCTTTTGGCATCAATATTATGAATATGCGTATCACTACGATCGAGATCCAACAAACTATTTTCATTGGGTGTATGACCATCGAAGGCTTTATTCATGTAGACAGAATAACAATTATTCTCTGACTTTAAATGAATAACCGTATTGCAATAAACATGATCAAGTCATATTCATGCTCAACGTGAACGCCAAATTTATTTAGGTTCAACACTAATCTCGAAAGTGTAGGGAGAGTGTGATGATGATCATATCAATCTTGGAACTACTTCCAGCACACATCGTCACTTCACCCTCAACTAGTCTCTGTTTATTCTGTAACTCCTATTTCGAGTTACTAATTTTTTAGCAACTGAACAAGTATCAAATACTCAGGGGCTACTATAAACACTAGTAAAGTACACATCAATAACATGTATATCAAATATACCCTTGTTCACTTTGCCATCCTTCTTATCCACCAAATATTCAAGGCATTTCCGCTTCTAGTGACCATTTCCTTTGCAGTATAATCACTCAGTTTCAGGCTTTGCTCCAGCTTTGGGCTTCTTCGCGGGAGTGACAACTTGCGTGCCATTCTGCTTGAAGTTCCCTTTCTTTTCCTTTGCCCTTTTCTTGAAACTAGTGGTCTTGTCAATCATCAACACTTGATGCTCTTTCTTGATTTCTACCTTCGTCGATTTCAGCATCACGAAGAGCTCGGGAATTGTTTTCGTCATCCCTTGCGTTATAGTTCATCACGAAGTTCTACTAACTTGGTGGTGGTGACTAGAGAATTCTGTCAATCACTATCTTATCTGGAAGATTAGCTCCCACTTGATTCAAGCGATTGTAGTACCCAGACAATCTGAGCACATGCTCACTAGTTAAGCAATTCTCCTCCATCTTTTAGCCATAGAACTTGTTGGAGACTTCATATCTCTCAACTCGGGTATTTGCTTGAAATATCAACTTCAACTCCTGGAACATCTCATATGGTCCATGACGTTCAAAAATGTCTTTGAAGTCCCGATTCTAAGCCGTTAAGCATGGTGCACTAAACTGTCAAGTAGTCATCATATTGAGCCAGCCAAACGTTCATAACGTCTGCATCTGCTCCTGCAATCGGTCTGTCACCTAGCGGTGCATTAAGGACATAATTCTTCTGTGCAGCAATGAGGACAAACCTCAGATCAGGATCCAATCCGCATCATTGCTACTAACATCTTTCAACACAATTTTCTCTAAGAACATATCAAAATAAACATATGAAAGCAACAACACAAGCTATTGATCTACAACATAATTTGCAAAATACTACCAGGACTAAGTTCATGATAAATTAAAGTTCAATTAATCATATTACTTAAGAACTCCGACTTAGATAGACATCGCTCTAATCCTCTAAGTGATTACGTGATCCATATCAACTACACCATGTCCGATCATCACGTGAGATGGAGTAGTTTCAACGGTGAACATCAATATGTTGATCATATCTACTATATGATTCATGCTCGACCTTTCGGTCTCCGTGTTCCGAGGCCATATCTGTTATATGCTAGGCTCGTCAAGTTTAACCTGAGTATTCCGCGTGTGCAACTGTTTTGCACCCGTTGTATTTGAACGTAGAGCCTATCACAACCGATCATCACGTGGTGTCTCAACACGAAGAACTTTCGCAACGGTGCATACTCAGGGAGAACACTTTTACTATGATAATTTAGTGAGGGATCATCTTATAATGCTACCATCAAACAAAACAGAATAAGATGTATAACAGATAAACATCATATGCAATCAAAATATGTGACATCATATGGCCATGATCATCTTGCGCCTTTGATCTCCATCTCCAAAGTACTGTCATGATCTCTATCGTTACCGGCATGACACCATGATCTTCATCATCTTGATCTATATCAATGTGTCGTCACATGGTCGTCTTGCCAACTATTGCTCTTGCAACTATTGCTATCGCATAGCGATAAAGTAAAGCAATTATTTGGCACTTGCATCTTATGGAACAAAGAGACAACCATAGGGCTTCTTCCAGTTGCCGATAACTTCAACAAAACATGATCATCTCATACAACAACTTATATCTCATCACGTCTTGACCATATCACATCACAACATGCCCCTGCAAAAATAAGTTAGACATCCTCCTACTTTGTTGTTGCAAGTTTTACGTTGCTGCTACGGGCTTAGCAAGAACCGTTCTTACCTATGCATCAAAACCACAATGATAGTTTGTCAAGTTGGTGCTGTTTTAACCTTCGCAAGGACCGAGCGTACCCACACTCGGTTCAACTAAAGTTGGAGAAACTGACACCCGCCAGCCACCTGTGTGCAAAGCACGTCGGTAAAACCAGTTTCGCGTAAGCGTACGCGTAATGTCGGTCCGGGCCGTTTCATCCAACAATACCGCCGAACCAAAGTATGACATGCTGGTCAGCAGTATGACTTATATCGCCCACAACTCACTTGTGTTCTACTCGTGCATATAACATCTACGCATAAAACCTAGGCTCGGATGCCACTGTTGGGGAACGTAGTAATTTCAAAAAAAATCCTATGCACACGCAAGATCATGGTGATGCATAGCAGCGAGAGGGGAGAGTGTTGTCCACGTACCCTCGTAGACCGTAAGCGGAAGCGTTATGACAACGCGGTTGATGTACTTGTACGTCTTCACGATCCGACCGATCCAAGCACCGAATGTACGACACCTCCAAGTTCAGCACATGTTCAGCTCGATGACGATCCCCGGACTCCGATCCAGCAAAGTGTCGAGGATGAGTTCCGTCAGCACGACGGTGTGGTGATGATGATGATGTTCTATCGACGCAGGGCTTCGCCTAAGCACCGCAATGATATGACCGAGGTGGAATATGGTGGAGGGGGGCACCGCACACGGCTAAGGAACGATCACGAAGATCAACTTGTGTGTCCTAGGGTGCCCCCCTGCCCCCGTATATAAAGGAGCAAGGGGGGAGGCCGGCCGGCCCTAGGGCCGCGCCAAGGAGGGGGAAGTCCTCCTCCTAGTGGGAGTAGGACTCCCCTTTCCTAGTCCCACTAGGAAGGAGGAAGGGGGAAGGAAAGAGAGGGAGAGGAAGAGGGAAAGAGGGGCAGCGCCCCCCCTCCCCTAGTCCAATTCGGACTCACCATGGGGGGCACCTCCTGGGCTGCTGCCCTCTCTCTCTCCCCTCAGGCCCACTAAGGCCCAATACTTCCCCGAGGGGTTCCGGTAACCCCTCCGGCACTCCGGTTTTCTACGAAATCACCCGGAACACTTCCGGTGTCCGAATATAGCCATCCAATATATCAATCTTTATGTCTCGACCATTTCGAGACTCCTCGTCATGTCTGTGATCACATCCGGGACTCCGAACAATCTTCGGTACATCAAAACTTATAAACTCATAATAAAACTGTCATCATAACGTTAAGCGTGCGGACCCTACGGGTTCGAGAACTATGTAGACATGACCTAGAACTATTCTCGGTCAATAACCAATAGCGGAACCTGGATGCTCATATTGGCTCCTACATATTCTACGAAGATCTTTATCGGTCAAACCGCATAACAACATACGTTGTTCCCTTTGTCATCGGTATGTTACTTGCCTGAGATTCGATCGTCGGTATCCAATACCTAGTTCAATCTCATTACTGGCAAGTCTCTTTACTCATTATGTAATGCATCATTCCGGAACTAACTCATTAGTCACATTGCTTGCAAGGCTTATAGTGATGTGCATTACCGAGAGGGCCCAGAGATACCTCTCCGACAATCGAAGTGACAAATCCTAATCTCGAAATACGCCAACTCAACATGTACCTTTGGAGACACCTGTAGAGCTCCTTTATAATCACCCAGTTACGTTGTGACGTTTGGTAGCACACAAAGTGTTCCTCCGGTAAACGGGAGTTGCATAATCTCATAGTCATAGGAACATGTATAAGTCATGAAGAAAGCAATAGCAACATACTAAACGATCAAGTGCTAAGCTAACGGAATGGGTCAAGTCAATCACATCATTCTCCTAATGATGTGATCCCGTTAATCAAATGACAGCTCATGTCTATGGCTAGGAAACTTAACCATGTTTGATCCAACGAGCTAGTCAAGTAGAGGCATACTAGTGACACTTAGTTTGTCTATGTATTCACACATGTATCATGTTTCCGGTTAATACAATTCTAGCATGAATAATAAACATTCATCATGATATAAGGAAATAAATAATAACTCTAGGGCATATTTCCTTCACGGAGTACCACGGCAGCGTCGGCTGGCCCGCGGGCACGGCCGGATGGAGCGGCGGGGCGGCCCGTATGGGCTCGCCAGGTAGAGGCGGATGCCCTAGACCGCGACGACCAGGAGCACGTCGGCCATGGCCTCCAACGTAAACGGTTGCGATGCGGGGGGGAGGCGATGGCGGCGGTTGTTGGATGGGGGGTTGCGGCTGGCCCTGGCCCGGCGTGGTGCCGTGTGCGGGGGAGATCGGCGCCGACAGCGAGGCCGTGGCGCCCGGCGATGAAGTGGCGGCGGTGGTGGAATTGGTGGCAGCGGCGATGGGGGCGGTGGCGGGCAGCAGTGGTGGTGGTTGTGGCGGGTTTGGAGGCGATGAAGACATGGTCGAAACCCAGGTACCTGATACCAAATTGGTAGGACTAGGGTTCCTATCGGCTCTACTCCTTAGGTTATAAGGGCAGAACAGTGGAGGTTGGGGGTGAGCATGCGAGCTCCGGCGCGTCGGCGCCGTCGCGAGGGAGGAGAAGGGCGGCGGCGGTTAGGGCAGGAGGCGGCTAGGGTTTCCGGCTCCTCTGGAGCCGGGCAATAGGATAGAAATCTCTTTATTGCTTAATCCCGAAAAGGTGTCTTACAACTAATATTTATAACCTCAAAATGAATAGCCTAAGATAACTTGTGGGCCAAGCCCCTAACTACTGCCCAGTGGGCCTGCTCCGGTTATATGTTAAACCGGTCATAACAAAAACCTTGGTAAGTACGCACTCATTATAGTTCGCTGAAATGTTGTGGTTTTGTTTTTTCTGCAGTAGCATGTTTTATCCACATGATCTTGAATGAAAATAATAACAGCACAGTGTTTAAGTTATTTAATTCTAGTTACTTGAGTTATCCGGCTACTTGTCTTGGTATAACAGTTGGAACCACAAGCATATATTCATGTTTGGTCTTAAACTAAGGACTGAACCGAAATCTTAGTCCACTGAATCCTCGGTTAGCAGTTCTCCAAATGACCAATTGGTCATCATGTTCTCAAAGCCAAATTTGTTCAAAACCCAAAGAAATGAACCGGTCAGTTCAATTTAACCGAATGCCCAGCCTGACCTATCATCTTGATAACAAAGGAGGAGCACACAGCCCACAAACTTTCTTGATCCAGTCTGAAAGTCTGAAGGATCACATGATTTACCTTTAGCCTGCTAATTCGCACCTTGCAAAAACTCCACTTCTCGAGTAATTTATTTTTGCAGAGGACTACTGTTATGGCGCTGCTAGAAGGAGGGCGCGAGAGGGCCGGCCGGGGGCCTTTTTGCCCACGGCCGGGCAAGAGGGAAGGGATTTCCTTCTTAATTCTTGCTTGATTAGATTGATACATCTCCTCTCTTTATATAAAGAGGTTTACTTGACTCCCAAGCAAGGCTTGCTTGACCCCTATGCAAGCGACCCTTATCTCTAATTAACTCTAAGACTAATGGGCCCATTAGGCCCATTACGTACTCTAACACTACACCCCACCTGGACATGCAGCTTGTCCTCGAGCTGCAGACTAACAAACTTATAACCATGACTCGACGTAACACAAACCTAACACCTAAAAACAAGACTTTTACATCTCGGCTTGTTTTATTATTCTCAACCTGTAATGGACTGGGATGATTTATTTTGGACCCTTAACAAAAAGTGGACACCATCCGCACGTCGGACGTGCATGTGTACATCCACCTGGATCCCATGGACACCACCTGGACAAAAGGAATGCATGTGTATGACCACCTGGAAGTGGTTGCAAGAGTGACCAGTAGAGGCACCCTCGCGGCGGCCGGTGGCGGAATGCAGTGGTGCTACGTGGTGCGCTGCTGTCGGTGACACCATGCCTTCTCCCTGCCGGACGGCTGTTTGTTTGCACCGCACAAGGAAGAGTGGAGGGCTTGCGATGGAGAATGACGAGGAGGGGTGCCCCCCTCCCAACCGCCGATGTTGCAGACTTTGAGGTTGCTGCCTGTGAGGAAAACAGCATGCCTGCTACCTGTAGGGGAAACCGCATGCCCAAGATCCCCGACGCAGTGTATGAGATCGAGGTCCTTTGCGCAGCGAAGGGCAACTTGGAGGAGCGGCAGCTGCAGACCACACATCTCCCGCACACGCCGACGCGCTAGGAGGCCGCGCGCAGCAGACTGCAGCCTCACCGCCGCTGACAGGTGGCGGGTAGCGATCCAAGACGGAAATGGTGACGGCGATGGTGGGGACTGGACTTGGCGAAGCGAGACTCCCGCCGGTGCGATCGATGCGGGATCGGAGCTGACCGGCGGTGGCTGCTGCAGCTGCAGCGGCTGCTGCAGTGGTGCACCGGGCAGCGACAGCGGCTGCTGCGGTGGAGCGCCGGGCGTGGCGGAGGCCGCCAGGAGCGGCGGCTGCCACTACAGCCAGTGCTGGGCAGTGGTGGCGATGGATGGAAGCTGCAACGGTTGCTGCAGTGGCCCAACGAGCGTGGCAAAGGCCGCCTGGTGCGGTGGCTGCCACGGCAGCCACAGCAGCGCGGGGGCGGCGATGGGCGCTGGAGGCGCGACCGGAGCCGGCCCTGACCACTGCGGCCACTGTGGGGACGCGGCGGGCGGTGGCGGTAGCTGCAGCTGGGGCGGCAGCGTACCTACGAAAACTGCGGAGGCCCCTGGATGCGGCGAGTACCACGGTAGGGCCGGCAGCCCGGTGGTGGCGGTCGCCGGCAGGGGCGGCGGCGGCCTGTAGGGGCTGGCCAGGTACAGTCGGATTCCTTGGACGGTTGTGACGAGGTCGTTGAGGACCCCAGTGATCTCCTCTAGGGTGTAGGCCACAGCCGGTGGTGTGGTAGAGGGCGCCCGGCATCTGGGTGGTGGCGGTGCTAGAGGATGCGACCAGCGGCGCGGACGGGTAGGGCAGCGGCGCGGTGGTGACGGTCGGCAGCGGAAGCGACAGGGTGGGCGGCGGCGAAGACATGATTGGAACTGAGCTACCTGACACCAAATTGTTATGATGCCGTTAGAAGGAGGGCGCGAGAGGGCTGGCCGGGGGCCTTTATGCCCACGGCCGGGCAAGAGGGAAGGGATTTCCTTCTTAATTCTTTCTTGATTAGATTGATACATCTCCTCTCTTTATATAGAGAGGTTTACTTGACTCCCAAGCAAGGCTTACTTGACCCATATGCAAGCGACCTATATCTCTAATTAACCCTAAGACTAATGGACCCATTAGGCCCATTATGTACTCTAACAACTACATTTCAATCAGACTTGGCTAAATCATGCGAAAACCGGGCCTAAACCTCAGTTTTGATTTCCAACTTGTGAAGACTGGGCTCTATTTGCTACTGCTGCCACTGCAGATGAAGCAGTTCTTTTTTTTTTGCCAATTTTCATGTTTAGAGTGCTGCTAAGATCTTTTATTCAAGTGCTTTACAAATACTTGCAATTCCTTTCTTTGACATCAGTATGCCATGTGATATCCCATAGTGAAAAATAATACTCAGATCTTAAACTTGGTTGCATTTTCTTATCAGACCATACCATTTCTGTCAACTGCAGGAAGTTGAATTGATCTTCTGCTAGAACTTACTACTGGTTCTGCATAATATCTATGCTTCACCATTCTGCAGTCCGTCTTCTCGGCCATACATGGTGTTCAGCGGCATTCTGCAGACTCAGCAGAATTTCATGGAGATGTCTGGTCATGGCCACCATTCTGCAATGTCCGAGGACTCTTCGGCAATGGAATCTGACATGCTTGCACCATCCTCTTTTTTTTGAGGCCCTGACTGTAGAACAATCGCTCTACAATATTTTTTCTATTAAATAAATGTTACTATAATACAAAGGGGACCCCACAAAAAAAGTATAATACAAAGGGGAGGAGCAACAAGAAAGAAGAAAAAAGAATTTATTAACAAAAAGAAGTTAGCCAACCTTGTTACCCTGGCTCTTCCATTCTAAATACAAAAGACATGCAAAAGATCTTGCATGTTCTTGGAAAAATTAAGTTAGCCAATAGCAGCTCTAGAAATACTAAGATTTCCAGGAAAGATCTATTAGCTATGCCTAAATAATTAGTTCTACTTTCAACACAATGGTGTTAGTCAATTGATTGGTAGAGTTCAGATAAGATTGAAAATCTTCTATACATTGTGAAAATTTGCTAACTCCGCCTACGTTGTCTAAACATAGCCGGTCCCAAGCTCGGGTAAAGGAGGAGGGTTGTGATAGGCTTGGCGAGCCAATGTAAAAAACTAGCCGCTATTATGGAGATGAAACCCAAAAGATTTTCGTTGGGGCATAACCCTCTCAGTGATGCGCCACATCGGAACCCGGGTGTGGTGTCAAATAGGCAAGGGCCAGGCCATCACCCCTCCGGTGGCGCACCGTATCTTGATCTAGATACAATGTCAAGTGAGCAAGGATCGGGTCGTCGCATCCTTAGTGGCACACTACATCGGCGCCCGAATGTAGTGGAAAATGAGCAAGGTTATTCGCATTTGACTCGACGAGTGTGAAGCGTAAGAAAGCTAGCCGAGTCTAGGAGGATTCGCTTAGGTAGCTGGAACGTAGGGTCTCTGACAGGGAAGCTTCGGGAGCTAGTTGATGTAGCGGTGAGAAGTGTTGATATCTTTGCGTCCAAGAAACAAAATGGAGGGGTCAGAAGGCAAAGGAGGTGGAGGATACCGGCTTCAAGCTGTGGTATACGAGGACGCCTGCAAACAGAAATACCGTAGGCATCATGATAAACAAGAGCCTTAAGGATGGAGTGGTAGATGTCAAGAGATGTGGGGACCGGATTATCCTGGTCAAACTGCTAGTTGGGGACTTAGTTCTCAATGTTATCAGCGCGTATGCCCCGCAAGTAGGCCACAATGTGAACACCAAGAGGGAGTTCTAGGAAGGTCTGGAGGACATGATTAGGAGTGTACCGATTGGCGAGAAGCTCTACATAGGAGGAGACCTGAATGGCCACGTGGGTACATCTAACACATGTTTTGAAGGGGTGCATGGGGGCTTTGGCTACGGCATCAGGAATCAAGAAGCAGAAGATGTCTTGAGCTTTGCTCTAGCCTATTAAATGATCATAGCTAACCTACTCTTTAAAAAGAGAGAATCACATCTAGTGACTTTTAGTAGTGGCCAACACTCTAGCCAGATTGATTTCATCCTCTCGAGAAGATAGGCATGCGTGCCTAGATTGTAAGGTGATACCTGGAGAGAGTGTTGTCCCTCACCATAAGTTGGTTGTTGTTGACTTCCGCTTTCAGATATGTGTCCAGCGGGATAAGCGTGCCAAAGTCACTAGAACAAAGTGGTTGAAGCTCAAGGGAGAGGTAGCTCAGGCGTTCAAGGAGAGGGTCATTAAGGAGGGCCCTTGGGAGGAAGGAGGGGATGCGGACAATGTGTGGATGAAGATGGTGACTTGCATTCGTAAGGTGGCCTCGGAGGAGTTTGGGGAGTCCAGGGGAAGCAGAAGCGAAGCTAATTAAGGATAACTGGTGGTGGAATGATGATGTCCATAAGGCGGTTAAGGAGAAGAAAGTTTGTTTCAGACGCACTACCACCTTCGGGTACCAAGACATCGGCTAAGGGCAGCAGAGCGGAGACGAAACACCCCTCGTATTATTAACTTGGGGGCTAAAGCCGACAACTGGCAACTTTCAGAATAACAAATGGTCGCGCAAGAGTCCACATAAATGACCATAGTATAAATCGCATAAACGGACCGCATTATAAAGGACAAGGTCCAGTTGATAACTTAATACAAATCAGTCAATGATTCCATCTTTGGAACACGGGCCCTCTATGGCCTGAGCACCCTCCATAACTTGTGGGAAATATTGTTTGGGCGGCGGTGCTCCTTTCCAGCTGGCAGCGGGGGGGGAGGGTGGGTCTAGTGGCCATGTCTATTTGCTTGATCTTCGGCCAATAAACCATGGTCTTTGCAAAGGCCAATCTTGCTCCTTCGAAGCACGCAGAGCGCTTCACCACATCAATCCGGGGAGACACGTCACTCAGTTTCTGCACCAGGCCGAAGTAGCTGCTCGGAATTGGCTCTAAGGGCCATAGCCGGACACAAAGGTCCTTCATGGTAGGCCTGGCCATCTGATGCAACTCCATCAGCTGCTTCATCTAGTTGTGAGGAGGGGAGGATGCTTAGGCGCCTGAAACTGCGCCCAGAATAGCCGTTGCTCGGTGTCCCCGTCCCGCTCGGCGTAGTGCGTTGTCGCATCCGCCACACTTCTTGGAAGCTCGGTGAAAACGTCTGCGGAGTGCCAGACCTGCATCGGCAATGCGAACCTATTGCTGCCAAATAGACTATGTTGTAAGTATGGCTTACCATCTGCGATCAGCCACACTTTGCGGAGCCCCTCTCGGGTACCCCGCACCTCTGTTCTGGCCTCCTCGAGCTCTTTCTCTGCGTTGCACAGCTCAGAGGACTGCTCTTTCTGTTTTTGCTCAAGGCCCTCACATTTCGTGATGACATCCTTGAGCTCTTGTTGCACTTCGGCCACTCGAGCCTCGCGCCTCTCACGGGCGATCTTCGCCATCTCGAGTTTGGCCACTGCCTTTTCAGTAGCCGCCTTCTTCTCGGCCGCCTCGGCCTTCTTCCATGCAGCCTTGAGGCCCTCAACCTCTGCAGTAGCAGCTGCAGTCACCGTACACCCTATGCTTAGGATACAATATGGAACATCACTATCTGGCGATATTAACTAAGAATTTCGACAGGAGCTTACCTTGTGCATCATCAATCCGCTTGTTGACAAGGTTAAGCTCTGAATCGGAGCACTTCAGCTTCTGATTGATCTCCTCCAGCGCCGCGGCATTCATAGTAGCTGCCAAGGATGCTGCCTGCAATACCAGTCATAACGCCTCAATTACTACACCATGGGTATTTGACCCTCTGTAAGGTTTTCTCAATCCTCACAGAGTCTCGGGGGCTGTTATGTACAGGGCCTACTCAAACCCTAGCTAAAAGGTAAATCAACATTATGGGGGAAAAGCATTACTTGACTCACCTCGAAGCCTGTTAGAAGGCCTTGAACTGCATCGTTCAGTCCGGTGTTGACGGACCGAACACTTTGTAGAACCGCACCCATAAGGGCGCGGTGTTCGGTGACGATGACGGAGTTGTTCACTAACTCCTCCATCATGTTCGTCCAGCCTGTCGCCGCCTGATTATTGGTGCTCGGCGCGGCCGTGGGAGCTCGGCTCCCTCTTTGTTGGAAGGTGGGATCGGTGCGTCCGAGGGCCTTGAGGGCTCCGGGGCGGCTGGTTGGGAGGGTCTGGATGGGCCGAACTCCCCTCCCGTGTTTGCCAGGAGGGACGCATCCTCTTGGTATTTGATGACCAAGGCATCGGCCTTGGCCATGATCTTGCCATCGCCCTTCCCCGTGTTCGGGCAGGGAGGGGGTCCTTCGGGACATCAGCTCCCCGGGCTCTGGGACCTCCTCAGATGCCACAAACTCCTCGCCGAAGTCTGAGCTGTCGGACAAGACCACCTTGGGCCTGCACTGCCTCTTCGGGGACCGAGGAGGTTTCTTCTCCTCGGCATCTTCGCATGCCGCCCTCTTCTTAGAGTGCGAGGAGGCGCTTTCCTCCTCGTCATCATCCTCTTTCCCGTCTTGGGCCGGCAGGGCCGCAGCAATCCCGACCGTGGTATCGGGTGACCTCTTGAACACAGACCTTTTTTGGTCTCCAGTAGGTCCTTCTTCTTCTTGCCCTTCTTCTCTGGCGCCTCGTAAGGTGCCACGACCAGCAACTCCTCCAATTGAATTGTCCGGGGCTCTTCGGGCAGAGGAGTCAAACTATTGATCTTCTTGGCCTTCTCAAGCCAGCCCTATAGAGGCAACAAAAGGAAACTTAGACCAAAATTTGTACATCATGAGCATCCGAATACAAATTGGGCAGTTGATCACTTACCTCCCTTGGGGGATTGGCATAGTCAAGGCCAATGTCTTCTTTCTCGGTCGGCCATGCCTCCCGGGGCTTGAACAACAACCTCCACACCTTGTCGTGGTGGTGCCGAAGAGGTACTGCATGGTGGCCGGGTCCTCGGGTTTGAAGGACCACATTTGGGTGGCCCTTTGTTGGCAAGGAAGGATACGGTGGCAGAGCATTATCTCAACCACGTTGGTCAGCTTGGCGCCGGTCTCCATCACATTGGAAACACGTTTCTACAGTTTCTTCACTTCGTTGTTGGATCCCCAATCAAGACCCTTCTTGGTCCGCGAGGTTAATCTCGCTGGGGTTCTCGATCTAAACTCAGGAGCTGCCGTCCAGGAAGCATCTCGTGGCTCTGTTATGTAGAAGCATTCCTTCTACACACCTTGACAGTGTCGATGAATGTGCCCTCTGGCCATTGTACTCTGGTAACCTTGCTGATCATTGCTCCACCACAGTCCGCCTGGGCGCCGCTAACCACCTTCGGATTGGTGTTATAACACCTTCAGCCATAGGCCAAAATGTGGCTGGACCTGCAGCAGGGCCTCACAAACAATGATGAAGGCGGAGATGTGGAGAAGGGAATTGGGGGCTAGATCATGAAAATCTAGCCCGTAGAAGAACATCAAGCCCCGCACAAAGGGGTGCAGTGGGAATCCCAGCCCCCAGATGAAGTGGGGAAGGAAAACCACCCTCTCACTTGGCCTGGGTGTGGGGACGACCTGGCCCTTCTCAGGGGCCCGGTGAGCGATGTCGGCTAACAGATAGCCGGCTCACTTCACCTCCTCGATGTCACTATTGGTGACTATTGAGGCCTCCCACTTGTCGTTGGCACCGGATCCGTCCATGGCAGTAGCTAGGGAGGGGCGGGGAAGGTAATTGCTGCAAAGAAGTAACGCATGGCGATGGAGCTCTAGAGATTGGAAAAGCAACAGCGAGAGGTGGAAGAAGGCGTAAGCTAGTAGCTACAACTTTTCCCTTTTTATAGGTCGTGGAACGACCAAGAGTTCCTTTTTCCACCCCACGGGCCTCTCCACTTCCCGATAAACTCGCGATGTTATGTGCGGGTGGGGGGGGGTCGAAATCATTGATCATATCCCTAAAAAACGGGACACGATCTCTGCTTTGATGAGACACACCAATGGAGACGCGGCCTCGAGCCGCGCATCAAGGATTTCCGGCCATTTGGTATTGTGACCCTATTGGTGTCTATATAAACCAGAGGGCCTTAGACTTTAGGGTTAGAGCAACAGCCATCGACATATTCTCCTAGGGTTTAGCTCACCCGATATCGTGGTAGATCAACTCTGTAACCATATCATACACATCAATATCATAAAGCAGGACGTAGGGGTTTACCTCTTCGAGAGGGCCCGAACATGGGTAAACACTGTGTTCTACGCTCCCTGATCACCATTGATTCCACAGCTCGGGACCCCCTACCCGAGATCCGCCGGTTTTGACACCGACACCTGGATAGGAGTGCAGACAACATAGAGAAGTACAAGATGGCAAAGAAGGAAGCAAAGCAAGCTATCAGTGAAGGAAGGGGTCAGGCATATGAGGGCCTCTACCAATGAATAGACACGAAGGAAGGCGAAAGGTACATCTATAAGATGGTCAGGATCCGCGAGGGGAAGATAAGGGATGTTGGCCAAGTCAAATGCATCAAGGACGGAGCAGCAGGAGTACTTCGACAAGCTGTTCAATGGGGAGAATGAGAGTTCTACCATCGAACTGGACAACTCATTTGATGATACCAGCGTGCATTTTGTGCGGAGAATCCAGGGCTCTGAGGTCAAGGATGCTTTAAAAAGGATGAAAGGAGGCAAGGCGATGGGCCCTAATTATATCCCCATTGAGGTGTGGAAAGGACTCGGGGACATAGAGATAGTATGGCTAACCAAGCTTTTCAACCTCATTTTTCGGGCAAACAATATGCCAGAAGAATGGACGGAGTATATTAGTACCAATCTTCAAGAACAAGGGGCATGTTCAGAGTTGTACTTATTACTGTGGTGTCGGGTGGTGGGTGCGACATATGCCAACGGATGGCTTATCATTGTGGGAGCCAGTAAGACATCGCCGGTGCCTGGAAGCGGGATGAGGCGAAGACATGCATGCTGGTGGATCTTACCCAGCTTCGGGGCTCTCCGTGGAGATAACACCCCTACTGCTGCTCTACGGGGTCTCCGCATGATCACTAGATCAATAAGTAGCTACAAGATGCTCCTTGAGCTGTTCGGTGGCAGGAGGAAGAAAGGCAAGGCTAGCTCTCTCCTCACCCGATGGTGGTGTCTAAAACTCTTAGTGTTCAACCCTTTGCATGGGTGTCCCGAGGGGTTTATATAGGCCTACCCCCCGGGGGTACAACGGTAATCCGGCTGGGCACGGGCCCAGGCCATCAGTGTCTACAACCGCCATCTTCACCGCTGGCTCCTGGGGCCCGCCGACTGGTGGGTCCCATCAGGGGCTGGTTACTGTAGCCTCGCCTCTGATGACGAGGGCTTTGTCGTAGTAAGCATGGCTACAATGCTGCCGCCTTGCGGGCTCCCACTGTAGCCATACCACGTCTCATCCGCTTAATGGTCCGCCCTCCCCGAGGGGAGCAAGCCGGCTACTGGAAGCCGGCCCGGCCTTGGGCCGGCTGGGGGAGGCCGGGCCGCCTTCGGATGTCTCTCTGACCGAAGGGTCCCGCCGCCTATGGGCCGTACTGGCATCCCGTCATGGTTGGCGTCATGATTCTTATGGCAACAGTGCCACGCCGGACGGGGGATGGCCATCCCATACGGCGTACTGTGGCCATGTATCTTCCGGGATTCGGGGGTGGCAGGGTTTGCTATAGCCATGCCCCGCCCCATCACCGTTATGGGCGATGGTCTTGTTAGAAGGCGGCGTTCGGCCGCCTGCTTCTTGTAGTCGGCCCTTTATGGGCCGTCTTCGTAGAGTCAGTCCTTCATGGGCCGGTTTCTTGGAGTCGGCCCGATCATGGCCCCCCAAAGGTTGTCTTATGGCCGGGCCGGCTTCCACCAGCCGGCTTAGGCTATAGCCGGCCGGAGGAAGGCGGCCCCACGTCTTCGGTGCTTCGAGGTCCAATCGGCCGGTTGTTTTTTCTAATGGCCAAAGGGAGCTGGTTAGGCTACCCGTGGTCATTTACTCCGACAGTAGTCCCCGAAGCTGGTTGGGCTTCGCGGCTGAAGAAGGAATCGTGAAGCTCGGCCAGCTTCCTATCCCGAGGAGCCGGCTGCCAGGAGCCGGCCTTCCTTGCATGCCTTCTCGGTGAAGCTTCCTCAAAATTCGAAGGCGGGAACCAGCGGGCGGGAAAACCGAACGGCAGGCTGACCGCCCGCCTTCTACGCGCCACATGGCACCTCTCAGCTGGCAAGGCCTGCCAGCCCACGCGTGTGACAGGACGCCGTTGCAGGCTGGGGCCCGCCACTTCCGCGCCTTGGCCAGTGCGCGGATCCTTTGTGGCTCGAACCGACCGCACGTCTTCTGGCGGTGGTTCCCACTCGCCATCAAGGCGTGATAACCGCGGGACATGGGGAAGTGGGTGCAGTTAATCCCACGCCCCTCCCGCGCCTTGCCTCCTTGGCTTCGCCGCGCGAGGCTATAAGTAGGAGCGGGGAGGGGGAGCAGCAGTAGTTCGCACGCTCGCCCTCGCCCTGCCTCCTTCTTCTTCCGCCTCGCCGCAGTGGTTCCTTGTCGTGCCCCTGCCTCGGCACCCTCTCCCTCCCAGCGTGCCGCAGGCTTGCTGCCTCCGCGCTGGGCGCTTCTCGCCGCCGCGCTCGCCTTCATGGCTCCGACGTCGAGCTCTTGGGACAGCTCCATCATCCGCAGTGACCACATAGATTTTCTCCGCAAGATGCGGCGGCTGTCAAGTGAGGATCTTGTGCAGGTCCACCTCGCGCTGGCGAGGGAGATCTCGCCGGCGCTGGAGGAGGGCGAGCGAGTGATTTTCTACTCGCACTGCATGCGCGGCATCGGCCTCCCCGCCAGCGGCTTCTTCCGTGCATTCCTTGAGTTTTACCAGCTTCAGCCGCACCACCTCACCCCCAACACGGTGGTGCTGATGTCGGCCTTCGTATCCCTATGCGAGGGCTTCCTCGGCATCCTCCCCACCATCGAGCTCTTGGGGGAGTTCTTCCAATCCAAGCTCGGCACGGCCGTCGCCGGCGTGCCGGCCCAGTGCGGCGCCTTCATCGCCATAAGGCGGTCCGTCGCCAACAACCCCTTTCCTGCCATCGCGCTGATCCAGTCAGTGAAGCTCTGGCAACGATCTTACTTCTATGTAAAGAACATTGCCCCGAATGGCGACTACGTCAACTTGCCGGCTTAAGTAGCCGGCCCGCCGGCTAGGAGGCCGGCCACATGGTCCTACCGGGCCAGATCGCTGATGCCGGCTGGAGCCGGAGCCGTCGCCCGACTTCGGGTGCTCATCCAGTTGGACCACCTGACCGGGCCCGACTTGATCGCCGCCTTCGTCGAGCGCCGGGTTCTTCCGCTTCAAGGCCGCCCTCATCTGATCTGTCAGATGAGCGGTCACTTCGACCCGAGCCGGCTCAGCACTAGGGAGATGCCTCACGATGAGGTGTCCTATATGGTGGACTACATCGCCAACTGCAAGCTCAAGCCGGACTGGTAGTATGGCATGGCGCCGTTCTCTCACGCCAATCCTCCATCTATGGTAAGTTTCTTCCTTTATTTGCTGCCGAATCCTTTTCCAGGCCGACTCTTGATCCGTCGGTATGTCTTGAACCAGAATCCCCTTCTTCATCCTCAGGTCGGAACCGTGGGGCTGGAACGCGAGTTCGCCCCCGACCGCGTGGCGGACGATCCCGACGACGCCGACTTGGGGGCAGCCGCCCTAGACGAAGAAGCTACGGGGGGCGGCCACGAAACGGGCGGCTCCGGCTTCACCGCCAGCTTCAACGACTGGTCTGATGATGACGAGGCCGACCCCGTTCCCCACCTCCAGCCGACGTCCGACCCCCAAGGCGCCGGTCAATCCGGTGGGCCGGCTGCACGAGGCGGCGTGCTGAAGCGCCGAGCGGCGCCAACTTCCTTCGGTGGCCGACCGAAGAGGCCTAGGGTGCCCGCGGCGGCGACCAAGCGGGATGAGGCGGCCGCGAAGGCGGCCCGCTTCCGCAAAGTGGTGAAGCAGCAGCAGGCAGTCTTGGCGTAAGTTCTGACCTTTACGCAACTTCCTTTCTTTTCTTTAGTCGGTGTTCTTATGAGTCTTGTTTCCGTTTGCCAACCAGGGCTCCGCTCACCCTTGAGCGAACTACCGCCGCACCCATAGTCGGCGGAGTGGGAGGGTTTGCGGGCTCCCGCCGCGTGGATCCCCGCGCCGAACTTCAGGCGGCGACGGAGCGGAACGCGTGGGAGGCACAACGAGAGGCGGAGGAGAGAAGGGCAGCTGCCGCCGAGCCGGCCCTAGAGACGACAGCGGAGTCGGCCGAGGCACAGGCCGACGCGGCGGCAAGGGCCCAGGCAGAGGCCGAAGCCGCGGAGAGGACGGCGGAGGCCCTGCGAAGGCAACCTCCGCAGCTCGTCATCCCCCTTCGTTCCATGCCCCCGGAAATCTCACAGCCCCCGCCGGAAGAGGTCCGCCGCGACCCGCAGATGGCGGGGAGGGAGGAGGGCGACGTGATCGTCCTGGAGGGAGGAGTGGTGCCGCCTCCGTCGGCCGGGACCAGCCAAGGCGGCCAGCCTGAGGTGCCGCCTGAGCGGCCAACCACGCAGACGGATCTTGTGGTTCCACCGCCGGCGTGCAGCAAGGGCGGCTTCGGAGCCGGAAACGCAGAGGGCGGCCGCCTCCAGCTCGTTGTCGCATGAGCTGGAGTCGGCCACCGCTAGCTCGCCAGGGTGGACGCAGGGCGGCGGGACAGCCGCGCTGACATTGGCGGCGCAATACGTCCACAGCCGGCTTCAGGCCCAAGCCACCGCACTGCAACAATGTACCCGAGAATTTCTCGCGACGCGGGCGGTCGTTCGGGTGAGTTCTTTGTTCTCGATTTCTTTCCGTGGGGGCGCATCAGCGCACCCACTAGGTGTAGTCCCCGAGTTCCGAGCCGGCTGCTGAGCAGGCGGCTTGGAACTTCCTCGAAGACTTGCTTTACTGACTTGCTCTTGCTTGCTTATTCGTCCTATTTGCAGGATTATCACAACCTCCATGCCACCACTTTCAACTCCCAGGTCCGGGAGGCAGACAAGAGGGCCGCCGATCTGACAGAGAGCCGGCATAAGTATTTTTGTCTTTCATCTCATGTGGGGGCGCGTCAGTGCACCCACTGGGTGTAGTGCCCGAGATTCGGGCCGACTGCTGAGCAGTCGGGTCGGATCTTTCTTGCCGACTTCTTTCTTAACTTCTTTCTTTCCATACTGGCAGGTGCCAACGCCGACTTGAGGCAGCAGCTGGGTATCGCCCAGACCGCCCTTCGCACCAAGGAGGGCGAGCTCAATGCCTTGGCCCAGGAGCGTGACTGCCTGGCCAAGAGACTGGCCGACCAAGAGGAAAGCCATCAGGCGGCCCTGAAGGCGGCCCAGGACAGCGAGGCCGCCCTCAAAGCCGAATTCAAGACCGAGGCGGCGGGCTGGGCCGAGGCGAGGCAAGCTCTGAGCGAAGGCTATGGCCGTGTTGAGGACTTGGTCGACGGTAGGCCGCCTTCTTCTTCACTCTTTGCTTGTTTTTGCAAGTCGGTTTATCTTCTGACTTGCTCTGTTTCTTCTTTGTGCAGAGTACTTTCCTGGCCACTTTGTCGCCGCCAACCAAGCCATCGAAGCCCACCGGGAGGCCCGGCGGCAGGCTGGGGTTGAGATCGCGCCAAATGCCAACCTGTCGCTTGAGGAGCAGCTTCTGGCGATCGAGGCCCGCCTCCAGCCGGCCTACCGCATGCTCCTCCGGCTCCAGCGTGTCGGGGCGCAGGTGCTGGCCGCCCTTTGGCCAGGCGAGGTAATCCTTGCACCCCCAGCCGCACTGCCGACTGGCTGGAGGTAGCCGTCGGCCGCCTCAAGGCCTGGAAGGCTTCAGCGGCTCGATCCGGCGCTCGACGGGCACTGGAGTTCATCCGGGCTTGGTACCCAGGGCTGAACTTGGATCAGCTGTGCACCTGGCGGCAGGAGGCCGATGAGGAGCTAGAGGCGGTGCGGCCGGCTATCATCCAGCGCGCCTCGGCAATCGCCGACTTCACCGACACCAGCATCTTTGCTCCTGAGGTGAACGAGGACAGCGCCGCGCAGCCGAAGGACTGGTTCTGGCTGAACCCGGTCGACGGTGTGGACTCGGGGGAGGAGATTGACTCCAGCGACGAGGGCGAGGAAGAGGAGGAATACAACGAAGACGCTGAGCCGGATGTCGGAGCGGCCGGCCAGCCTCAGCCTGACCGTGCCTCCAGCAATGAGGCACGCGCGAACGCTCCGCATGCAGCCGGCGATGACCAGGCCGAGACACGCCAGCCGGCCACCCCTCCAGCCGACACCGCCGTCTCTACCGTTCTCCCTGAAGCTCTGGGCGCTCCCTTGGCTTGATTTATCATTTACTTCCCTGCTAGTTACTCTTTGGACAAAATTTTTATTTCGCGCAATTCCACCCACTGGGGGTGTACTCAAACTTCGTTGAATGCCGGCCTTTCGAAGGCTCTTTGATGTAAATATTATCATGCATGTGTTTGGCTTCCATTCCGACTTGCTTTTTATCTTTCAGCTTTCCTCCTTTGCCGCCTTCCCTTGGTTGCCGCCTTCCCAGCCGGACAGCTGCTCTGCAGTCTGTGGCCGGGTAAGGAGTTCGGCCGCCTAGGAAGGCAAAGGTTCGAGCTCTCTTAGATTTTTGGCAGAGTAGGAAAGGAAGCCGGCCAGCCGACTACTCCGATAGTCGGTTGGCGAGGGGGGAAGCCGGCTTGCGTTATGTAAGTTCGCTAGTCCTTAGCCATTTTTTCATGTGGGCATCCTTTCCGCCTTTAGCTCCTGCTAGTTGGGCAGCTGATTCTTCGAGTTGTGACTCTCGCAAGAGATGGCTTGGGTGCCGGCACATTACTTGTCTGACTGCAGGTAGAACTTGGACATAACTTAAGGCGGCAAGTCCCCGGGCCGACTTAGTCGAACCCGGTGCCGGACAGAGAAAGTAAGTGCAGTAGGGTAATCGTGGGAGTGATACCCGGCATACATAGATAAAATAGGGCAGTCCCCGAGAACTCCTCGGGGGCCCGTTGTCTCATACTTAATACAAAAGATAGCGTGATACATACTGCATTTCAACTGTAAAATCTTCGAAGAAGATTGGCGTTCCACGGGCGCTCCGACTCTTTGCCGGAGTCATCTCTCTTGCGTGCCTTCGGCTTCTGTGCGTCGATTAGGTAATAGGAGTCGTTTCCCAGAGCCCGGCTGATGACGAAGGGGCCTTCCCAAGGGGCTGAGAGCTTGTGCTGGCCGGCTGTTCGCTGGATTAGTCGGAGCACAAGGTCTCCCTCTTGGAAGGTTCTTGGCTTCACTCTCCGACTGTGGTACCGGGCGTAGTCCTTGCTGGTAGATGGCGGACCGGCTGAGGGCTAACAGCCGGCTTTCTTCCAGCAAGTCAACACCGTCTTCTCTTGCTTCCTTGGCCTCCGCCTCCGTGTACATGGTGACTCGAGGTGAGTCGAACTCGATGTCAGTTGGGATGACAGCCTCAGCACCATATACAAGGAAGAAGCGGGTGAAGCCAGTCGATTTGTTTGGAGTAGTGGGCAGACTCCAGAGGACGGCCGGCAGCTCGTCGAGCCAGCAGCCGGCTGAACGCTCCAGCGGCACGACCAGTCGGGGCTTGATGCCGGAGAGAACGAGGCCATTTGCTCACTCGACTTGGCCGTTTGACTGTGGGTGGGCAACGGACGCTAAGTCCAGTCGGATGTCGTGTGTTGCGCAGAAACGTGCCAATGCTCCCTTGGCGAAATTTGTGCCGTTGTCGGTGATGATGCTGTGTGGGACGCCGTACCGGGTTGTAATGTCGGCAATGAATGTCATGGCAGTCGGGCCATTCAGCTTCTTGATCGGCTTTGCTTCAATCCACTTGGTGAATTTGTCTACGGCAACAAGCAGATGTGTCATGCCGCCGCACGCCGTCTTGAATGGTCCGACCATGTCCAGTCCCCAGACGGCAAAGGTCCAAGAGATGGGGATGGTCTTGAGTGCAGAAGCCGGCAGGTGTTGCTTGGAGCCGAAGACTTGGCACCCTCTGTAGTGTTTGACTAGTTCCTTGGCATCCTCCAATGTAGTCGGCCAGAAAAATCCATGGCGGAAGGCTTTGGCGACAAGCGCCCTAGAGGCAGCATGGTGGCCGCATTCGCCTTGGTGGATGTCTTCGAGGATTGCCATGCCCTTCTCTTGTTCGACGCAGCGCTAGAAGACTCTAGCAGCGCTGCGCCTAACTAGCTCTTGATTCATTATTGTGTAGGCTCCGGCTCAGCGTTGGACTTGTCTGGCCGAGATCTCGTCAGTTGGTAGTTCTCCATTCACCAAGAACCGCAGGATGGGTTGAGCCCATGATGGAGCTGTGATTTCTTCCACAGCCAAGACAGCTACTGCAACCAGGGTGGGCGGGCTGGGTTCTGAGGAGTTGGAGTCGGCCTCTGCCTGTTGTGTCACTGTAGTCCTCGGGCCGGGTTCGGCTACGGCAGTCCCTGGGCCGGGTTCGACTATGGAAGTCCCCGAGCCGGCTGCTGAAGTCCTTGGGCCGCCTGCCTGGTCCCCGAAGTCGGATCCGACTGCGTCGGGGTCAGGCGGCACGAAGATGGAACTGGATTCCGGAGACGGCTTGACAGTTGGCTTGATGAGGCGTTGGAGGGCGACGCCGGTTGGTATAGCTTGTCGGGTGGAGCCTATCCGTGCCAGGGCATCTGCTTGCTCATTATCGGCTCGTGGCACGTGAAGGAATTCGCACCCCTCAAAATATCCGCTGAGCTGCTGGACAAGGAAGCGGTACCTCGCCATGTTCGCGTCTTTGGTGTCCCAGTCGCCGGATGATTGCTGAACCACTAGGTCCGAGTCACCATAACACAGGATCCGGTAGATGCCGAGTTCCTTGTCTAGCCGGAGCCCGTGTATGAGTGCCTCGTACTCGGCCACATTGTTGGAGGCGGCAAAGTGGATTTGCAATGTATATCTGAGTTTGTCGCCTTTGGGAGAGGTGAGGACAATGCCGGCTCCCAAGCCGGTGCGCATCTTGGACCCGTCAAAATGCATCCGCCAATGAGAGGAGTCTGGAGCCGGCGGCAGGTACTGGGTCTCGGCCCAGTCGATGAGGAAGTCGGCCAGTGCTTGGGACTTGATGGCGGTGCGGGGTTGATAGTAGATCATGTATGGGGCCAGCGCAATGTCCCATTTCGCCACTCGGCCAGATGCATCCCGGCTGCCAATGATCTCGGCGAGCGGGGCAGTGCAAACGACCGTGATGGGATGCTCTTGGAAATAGGGCTTGAGTTTCTTGGAGGCGAAGTACACACCATAGCACATTTTCTGATAGTGCGGGTAGTTCTGCTTGGAGGTGGACAATACTTCGCTCAAATAATACACCGGTCTCTGGACTAGCTGAGCTTGGCCTTCCTCTGGGCGCTGAACCACAATGACTGTGCTAAACACCCGGCTGGTGGCGGCGATGTAGAGGATCATGGGTTCCTTCTCGGTTGGTGCCGCCAAGACAGGCAGCGTGGACAGCATCTTCTTCAACTCGTGGGAAGCTTGATCCGCTTGGTCATTCCATTCAAAGTGAGCCGACTTCTTCATAAGGCGGTAGAGGGAGAGAGCCTTCTCTCCGAGCCGGCTCATGAAACGGTTCAAAGATGCCAGGCATCCAGTGAACTTTTGGACGTCTCGCAGCTTGGTAGGGACCTTCATTCTCTCTATGGCCTTGATCTTTACAGGGTTGCACTCAATGCCGCGTTCGGAGACCAGAAAGCCTAGGAGCTGGCCGGCTGGTACTCCAAACACACATTTCTCCGGGTTGAGCTTGATCTGAAACCGGTGTAAGTTCTCAAAGGTTCCTTGAGGTCTTCCAACAGGGTGCCGCGTTTCCCCGTCTTCACCACAACATCGTCTACATAGACGTGGGCATTCCTGCCGAGTTGCTTGAGGAGGCATTTCTGCATGCAACGCTGAAAAGTGGCGCCGACATTTCTCAAGCCGAACGTCATAGTCAGGTAGCAGAAAGCTCCGAATGGGGTGATGAAGGCGGTCTTCAAGCGATCAGTCGGGTTCAACTTTATCTGGTGGTATCCGGAATAGGCATCCAAGAAACTCAACAGCTCGCATCCGGCTGTGGAGTCTATCACTTGGTCAATCCTTGGCAGGGCGAATGGATCTTTGGGGCAGGCTTTGTTGAGGCTGGTGTAATCGATGCACATGCGCCACTGCTTGTTCTTCTTCAGTACGAGGACCGGGTTGGCAAGCCATTCTGGAAAGAATACTTCCATAATGAAGCCGGCTGCCGGAAGCCGGGCTCTCTCTTCTCCGACTACTCTTCTCTTCTCTTCTGACAGGCGGCGCAAGGGCTGCCTGGCCGGCTTTGTGTCAGATCGAACGTGTAGCTTGTGCTCGGCGAAATCCGTCGGGACACCCAGCATGTCTTTAGGAGACCATGCGAAGATGTCCCGATTCTCACGGAGGAAATCGACGCGCTCGCCTTCCTATTTGCTATCAAGGCATGTGCCTATGACAGCGTGCCTCTCCGGGTGCTCCGGATCCAGGGGTATCTTCTTTGTTTCTTTGGCCGGCTGGAAAGAACCTTGAGCTTCACAGTCTTTGGGGTCAGGAGACAAAGCCGGTTGCTTGCCAGCCAAGGCCACAACTCGGTCCAGCATCTTCTTTTCTTCGGCAATCACGAGGGACTCGGCCAGGCGACTGCTGGCCGCTGCACACTCAGAGGATTTCTTGTAATCTCCAGCTATGGTGATAATGCCCTTGGAACTCGGCATCTTCATCTTGAGGTAGGAATAGTGGGGCACAGCCATAAACTTGGCCAACGCTGGTCGGCCAAGCAGTGCGTGGTACGGGCTCTCCAAATCCACCACCTCGAACCATATTGCCTCTCGGCGGAAATGATCCTTGTCTCCAAAGAGGACATCCATCTTGATCTTGCCGATTGGTGCGTAGGACAGGCCGGGTACGATGCCATGGAACACGATCCGGCTAGGCATGAGGTGCCTCGGCTTGATGTCGAGCTGCTCCATGGTATCTCGGTACAGAATGTTGATACTGCTCCCGCCATCTATCAGCACACGGGAGAATCGAGCGGCGCGCCTCTCCGTTGCCAGGGTAGCCTCCAAAATGAGGGCATAGGAGCCAGGAGACGGCATCACCGCTGGGTGGTCGTCCTGGCTCCAGTTGATAGGTTTCTCCGACCAATGCATAAACTCAGGGTTACTGGAGGCGACCGCGTTGACTTCTTGTTGTTGCCGGCGCCGACTTTGCCGATCGTCCGGTTGGCTCGTGAAGACGATGTAGGCGGCATGCTCGTCAGGGAATTCGTCATGGACGGCTCCGACTGCTGGTCGAACGGCCGGCTGCTGGGGGACAGGAGGCGGCTGGCCTGCAGGCGGAGGCGGCAACAGCCCCTCACCCTTGGAGATTCGGGTGAGCCAATGGCACTTCCGGGTCGTATGGTTGGACGGCTTCACGCCGCTGTGGAACTTGTAGGGGGCATCGAGAGTTTGCTCGTAGGAGAAAGTCGACTGCCAAGCCGGCCTGCCGCCCTTCGGTTTCTTAGGAGCCGGCCGTTCCTCGGGCTGCTCTTCTTCGACCATTGCCACCTACCGACTTGTGGAAGGCGGCATCGGGGCCTTGCGCTTGTTGTCGTTCTGATATGGGCGCCGAGTGGACTCTCCAGCCGGCGTCTTGGGAGCCGGCGCAAGCACTTTCCCGGAAGCGTCGACTCGAAGTTCGGTCTTCATGGAGGAATCGGCCGTGGCGTATTTGTCCGCGATGATCAGCAGCTCGTCGAGGGTAGTTGGCTCGTCGCAGAGGAGTCGGTGCTTGAGGAGGGTGCCCTCTCGGCACCCGACCATAAAGTACTCGATCGCCTGAACCTCGTGCACCCCTTCGCAGGAGTTTCGGAGCTCGGCCCAATAGGTGAGGTAGTCACGAGTCGACTCGTTAGGTCCTTGTACGCAGAAGGAGAGCTGTCGGGGCTTGGGTGCCCGCTTGTAGGTGCTGGTGAAGTTGCAGATGAAGGCTTCCGTGAAGTCGAGCCAGCTGTTGATGCTGTAGGGCTTGAGGCTGTTGAGCCAGGTGCACGCCGTGCCTTGGAGCATCAGGGGGACATACTTTACGGCAACGCGCCGGTTACCGTTTGCTATGCGAACCGCGGTGGAGTAGTCGATCAACCAGTCCTCCGGCTTCACGGAGCCGTTATACTTGGGCGTGTCTCTTGGGAGTGAGAACCCTTTGGGAAAGGGCTCATCGCGGATGCGAGGGCCAAAACAAGGCGGGCTGACATCATCTTCTTCTTCTAGGGCCAGGGATCGTGCAAGGCGGTCGATCCGATGGCGGGCATCGTTCTCGCCGACTCCTTCGCGGCGACCAAGTCGGCCGCTGAGAGTCGGATGCTCGATAGGCGGCGGGGTGGGGTATCTCTCCCCGCGAGGTGGAGGAGGGGGCAAGTCGCCTCGTCTCTCCACACCTCGGGGACGGCCTTCCGCGTCGTGCTCGATGGTGATTCGTGTCCGGCTGCGGCTAGCAACCGGCTCCTTCTCTTGTTTCGCATGGGCGCCGCCCGCAGTCGGTGTACGCGACGTCGCGCCGTGTTCTCGGCGGGGAGGGATTTCAGCTCGGACGCCGGCTTCGTGGCACGCTGCGGCCGCGTCGATCAGTTGCTGGATGCGTCTAGTCATGTAGGGGAGCTCGTCGGCCCCCAGTCCGTTGAGCTCGTCAACGATCGACTGGGCGGCGCGTAGATTCTCGAGGGGCGTGGCGTAGACCGGGCGCTGCGCACCCAGCATGCTGGCAATGGCCGCGCCACGTTTCTTGACGGCGCCAACCTAGCTTGGCCCTTCTGGAGGCGGCATGCCGAAGGCGGCACGGTCGACCTCGCGCTGGTGGGCTTCCGTGAGGCATCTCATGGTGTTTATCTTCTGGCCCTCCGCGACGAGGGGAAGGTGGCGAGCCTCCAGCGCCTCGGCGTCAGCGTCGGCTGGAATGGGGACGGACAGGTCCTGCAGCACCGCTTGCAGGGCGTCATGGGTGTTCTCGCCGGAGGCGGCTCCGTGGCTGATGACTAGCACCTCAGTGACAGTGCTGCCGCCATTGTCAGCTCGCGGGAGGGGGTCGTCGTAGACGATCACGTCAGAGGGGAAAGCGTCAAGCGATGCCGTGTCGGAGTCGACAAGCATCGGGTCGGTGGAGCCGACCGACTCCAAGTCCACGGTAGACTCACCGGAGACATGGAGTTGGTCGAGGAGGCTGACGAGGCGGCTCTCGAGGCAGCCGGTGCCCGCGTCGGATGCGGGCTCGTCGGAGATGCAAACCTCGCCAAGGAGATTAGCGAGGCAGCTTGTCGCGCAGGCGTCGTCAATGCTTTGCAGCGCGTTGGGGCAAGCGCCATCGGGCGTGCCGGGCTGGCTACGCTCGCGGGGGAGGAAAAGAGTTCCCGTCCAGAGCAGGTCTCCGGACGACGGTGCACCTGGCCCCACGGTGGGCGCCAAATGTCGGGTGGTGGGTGCGACATATGCCAACGGATGGCTTATCATTGTGGGAGCCAGTAAGACATCGCCGGTGCCTGGAAGCGGGATGAGGTGAAGACATGCACGCCGCCGGATCTTACCCAGCTTCGGGGCTCTCCGTGGAGATAACACCCCTACTGCTGCTCTGCGGGGTCTCCGCATGATCACTAGATCAATAAGTAGCTACAAGATGCTCCTTGAGCTGTTCGATGGCAGGAGGAAGAAAGGCAAGGCTAGCTCTCTCCTCTCCCGATGGTGGTGTCTAAAACTCTTAGTTTCCAACCCTTTGCATGGGTGTCCCGGGGAGTTTATATAGGCCTACCCCCCGGGGGTACAACGGTAATCCGGCTGGGCGCGGGCCCAGGCCGTCAGTGTCTACAACCGCCGTCTTCTTCGCCAGCTCCTGGGGCCCGCCGACTGGTGGGTCCCGTCGGGGGCTGGTTACTGTAGCCTCGCCTCTGATGACGAGGGCTTTGTCGTAGTAAGCATGGCTACAGTGCTGCCGCCTTGCGGGCTCCCACTGTAGCCATACCACGTCTCATCCGCTTGGTGCGCACGCCCCGAGGGGAGCAAGCCGGCTACTGGAAGCCAGTCCGGCCTTGGGATGGCTGGGGAAGGCCGGGCCGCCTTCGGATGTCTCTCTGATCGAATGGGCCCGCCGCCTACGGGCCGTACTGGCATCCCGTCGTGGTTGGCGTCATGATTCTTATGGCAACAGTGCCACGCCGGACGAGGGATGGCCGCCCCGTACGGCGTACTGTGGCCATGTATCTTCCGGGATTCGGGGGTGGCAGGGTTTGCTGTAGCCACGCCCCGCCCCATCACCGTTATGGGCGGTGGTCTTTTTAGAAGGCGGTGTTCGGCCGCCTGCTTCTTGTAGTCGGCCCTTTATGGGCCGTCTTCGTAGAGTCGGTCCTTCATGGGCCGGTTTCTTGGAGTCGGCCCGATCATGGCCCCCCAAAGGTTGTATTATGGCCGGGCCGACTTCCACCAGCCGGCTTAGGCGATAGCCGGCCGGAGGAAGGCGGCCCCACGTCTTTGGTGCTTCGAGGTCCAATCGGTCGGTCGTTTTTCCTAATGGCCAAAGGGAGCTAGTTAGGCTACCCGTGGTCATTTACTCCGACATGTGGAATTAAGCTGATGAGCCATACGATGAAGCTATGGGAGAGAGTCATTAAGCACCGCTTAAGAAGAATGACAAGCATGACCAAAAATTAGTTTGTTTCATGCCTGGGAGGTTGATCATGGAAGCCATTTTCTTGGTACAACAACTTATGGAGAGACACAGGGAGCAAAGAAGGACTTGCATGTGGTGTTCATTGACTTGAGAAGGCCTATGATAAGATACCACGAAATGTCATGTGGTGGGCCTTGGAGAAACACAAAGTCCTAGCGAAGTACATTACCCTCATCAAGGACATGCATGATAATGTTGTGACAAGTGTTCGAACAAGTGATGTCGACACTGATGACTTCCCGATTAAGATAGGACTGCATCAGGGGTCAGCATTGAGCCCTTATCTTTTTGCCTTCGTGATGGATGAGGTCACAAGGGATATACAAGGAGATATCCATGGTGTATGCTCTTTGCGGATGATGTGGTGCTAGTTGACAAGAGTTGGACGGGGTAAATAGGAAATTAGAGTTATGGAGACAAACCTTGGAATCCAAAGGGTTTATACTTAGTAGAACTAAAACCGAGTACATGATTTGCGGTTTCAGTACTACTAGGCGCGATGAGGAGGAGGTTAGCCTTGATGAGCATGTGGTGCCTCAGAAGGACACCTTTCGATATTTCGGGTCAATGTTGCAGAAGGATGGGGCATTGATGAAAATGTGAACCATCGAATCAAAGTCGGATGGATGAAGTGGTGCCAAGCTTCTGGCATTCTTGGTGACAAGAGAGTGCCACAAAAGCTAAAAGACAAGTTTTACAGGATGGTGGTTCGACCCGCAATGTTGTATGACACTGAGTGTTGGCCGACTAAAAGGCGACATGTTCAACAGTTAGGTGTGGAGGAGATGCGTATGTTGAGATGGATGTGTGGCCACACGAGGAAGGATCGAGTCTGGAATGATGATATACAAGATCGAGTTGGGTAGCACCAATTGAAGAGAAGCTAGTTCAACATCATCTTAGATGGTTTGGGCATATTCAGCGCAGGCCTCCTGAAGCTTCAGTGCATACCGGACGGCTAAAACGTGCGGAGAATGTGAGAGGTCGGCGTAGACCGAATTTGACACGGGAGGAGTCCGTAAAAAGTGATTTGAAGGATTGGAGTATCATCAAAGAACTAACTATGGACAAGGGTGCGTGGATGTTTGCTATCCATGTGTGAACCATGAGTTGGCCGCGAGATCCTATGGGTTTCACCTCTAGCCTACCCCAACTTGTTTTATTGTGAAAATTTGCTTTTGGTGTTTTTCTTTCTTTGTTTTGGTAGTGAATTGTTTTAAATTTAGGAAACATATATTTCAGGTGGAACAGAAATGCAAGCACTATTACCACCAAATGAAATGTGGTTTCATATTTTAACATGGTGGCTTGGCCTTACAGGAGTTGCTCTTCATAGAACTCCCGACATTTCCAGTCCTTGAAGGATGCTATCAATGATCAAATCAATGTTATCAGGAAGAAGCTTGGCGAGTTATTCATCTGGCAAGGAAGCCAAATCGACTCGTCTCCGGTACATTCATCAGCAGCTAAGGCAACAACGGGCATTCCAACAGTATGGTATGATTCCTTTTTCTTTTTTTTTGCGGGGGTATGGTATGATTCCTTAAAACGACTGGAAACCACAGAAGGGAGTACCTGAAAACTCAATTACAGTTCTTCTCGCTTGGCTTTTTGAACACTTCATCATCCACAGCTATGCGGCTTCTACGGTCCAAACATTTCAGTCTAGGATAATAACCCAGTTCAATCCATCATCCACAGCTGCCACACTTGCATACAGACAGGATGTGAGTTTCACACGACTCAACATAAGTGGTAATCAATAACATGTTCTACACTAACATACACCCTCTCTTTAGAGAGGGAGTAAGTTGCTTCTACGGTCCAAAAGCACCATAATTTGAAGTTCTTGTCTGACAAAAAAAAGATTACGCCAAACTTGATCTGCATTGGCATGCAAGGGTTAATTCCATTGACTCATCCATGAAGGCCAGCAGCAGCCAAGTGTCTACACAAATAAAAAACATCAAGGTTCGATTAGATAGATCTTTGCCTGATGAGAAATTCCTGCATAAATATAGCAACAAGAGAGCGACTCTCTACAAACCAGAGTCAGACCACCAAAGTCAGAGTACATATAGAACACCAAGTTCAAGGTGAGATCAAAAACAACATTACATTATGAAAACATTGTGGATGAGAGATCCTGAACCGAATTCAGAGCTAATTAAAACTCTGTTTTATAATGGACAAGGCCTGGAGGATGTAATCAAGTCTCTGTCTTCTTCCATGGCGATCATGTTTCGCTAGCGACCAAGGGTTAATTGGCTAACTAACGTTGACACAACTTTTACTGCATTTTCCCATTCAAGATGTAACAAGATGGCAAGGCGGAACAAAACTAAATCACTAAAGCGATCTGACGGAACAATCTGTTACAAACAGAGAATGAGATACACTTCATGAAGTTATTTACCGCAGATAACAATCTTCTCTATAACCTCCCAATTTGTTTTCAAACGTACTGAATCTAAACAGAGGGAAATATGAAAAAATAAGTTTACCTTTCTTGAAGCTCAAGAAACACAAAGACTCACATGACCTCTTTATTATTCAATCGTGATAGGATAAGTGCCTTCACAAATAATAAAAACATCACGGCTCCATTAAATATGCCAAGTTCAAGGTGAAAAAAAAGTTTTAAAATGCGAGGTGTTTACCATCTATAATATCCTCTCCACAATCTGATACAACTACAGTCAAATTTCTAGTGCGTCGGCAAAGTTTGGCAGCATTAAATATTAGAACCTATAAAGCAATCAATAGAATTAATTTCTCAAAACATATTTCTCATAGTGCTTTGCTCAGCATGAATTAAGCAGCTCATGAATACAACATAGGATTGACTTACTGAAACATATTTTTCTGCATATAATTTATTTCTCTGGTCAAAATGATCCCAGCATATGTCTACCAACATGTTTTCCAACTGGAAAAATAGTCAAGTGTGTCACATAAAAGAATGTAAATATATATGGAAAATACACCCTACAATCAGGAGCCTGTCATGCTTAACGCCACATACGATCCTAGTCAACCCATCCTACACGGCACATAGGGTCTGTCAGAGGATAGGGTGGTGGGCTCATGTGATGTTGACGATTATGAACCCCTCATCATGATACCTACAAGTTGTAGGTCATCATGAGCGCGCTGGGGTGATCATCAATGCACTTGTTGACCCCGGGTAGGTATTTTAGAGACGGCGTAAGAAGAGAAGGTTGTTGAGTTCACCTCTGTTTTTACGCTTTCACTGATGGACAATTTAAGAGGTCCGCAAACGTAGTTCTGCTGCTCGAGAAATCAAGCTGACAGGGAGGATCATGCCCGTTCTTTACCGCTCCCAATAACCACCATGATTCCCTGAGTACCCGTATTTTCTTCACAGCAGGCTCTGACATACCCCTAGTAGGCCCATCTTTAGCGGCACTAGGGAAAAGATCATATACTGTTACCGCTGACAATAATGGCTAGAACTCTAAAGATTTCATATAAAAAACACCTCCACTAGAAGTACAATTCAACATATTTACATCCTACGTACAATGTACCCTTTTTAATCTTAGCTACAGGATAAATATGTGCCAACCGCATAACATGTATTCTTGCATCCAATTGATGAGTTATCCATGCAGAAAGTTAATCCATCCAGCCATGAGGCAAGGAGGTGGTTCCACTAGCATGGCATTATCTAGATTATCTAATTACCGAAAAAGTGTTTCCCCCCGCTTTGTGTTCCAAAGCAACCAACACCAAGTACAGAGATCGCTGTGGCGAGCAGCACAACACACCAAGAGAAAAAGAAAAAGAGAAAAATGCCAACCATGGCAGCTCGGCAAAGCGCGGATGATCCGCCACCGCAGCGCCCACCGGATACAGACCACCACAGACCGAGGCTCCGAACCTCCGCGTACCAAGCAGCACCTCCAAGAAGGGATGCGACGCCGACGACGCTGCTGCCCGGACGAGTCCTCGGGTTTCCCCCGGCACGCGGAGGGAGGTGGGGGTGGATACCACCGACACCCTCTAGGAAGGAATGGTGGCACCCGCAGGTGTCACCGCGTCGGGGCCGAAGCCAGCAAGGATTTATCCCGGATTCCAACCCAACGGCCCAACCGAACGGAACCGACCCGCCAAACCGTCGCCCACCACCATGCGCCAACGAAGTAGCGCCGCCACCCACACCGCCTCACTACAAACACCATCACGAGGCCAGAAGGACCAGAGAGAAGCTCACCACGACGGGAGCAGCAACACCGATGCCGAGCGGGAGGGAACCACCTCCACCGCTGTTGTGCGGGAGGCCCGCGCCTCCGGCACCGTCGCGGTAGCCGTCCGGACGCGGCAGCGGGGCATGCCGGGCCACCCCTGGCCCAGCCAGGCCCGAAGCGGGCCCGTTAAGCCTAGCCGGCCGCGATGCAGCAGGCCGGCGTCGGCGCCGCCGGCACCCAGCCACTCGTCGCGTCTCCCCGCCTCCCAGAAGCCACGCTGGAGACCATCCCGTCGTCGCCACCCAGCTGCATGCCTGCATGCGCCACGGAACCCCACCGCCACGCCAGACCGCCGCCGCCTAAAAGCACCCCCCGGAGCAGCTCCGCCCGTGCCGGAGAGCGACCGGGAGGGGAAGGGCCAAGAGGCCGCCACCACCAGCAGCCCCGGGGCCAAGCCGGCCGCGGGCGCCGGTGACGGCGGCGGGAAGGGAGGAGGGAGGGGAGGGCCTGGAGGGAGGAGGCTG